>NC_091963.1:22458738-22571238 GCF_031021105.1 Erythrolamprus reginae | reverse complement strand
TTCTCCAAATTATTACCTTGGTCCTATGTTGAACATAAAAAGTGATAAAGCATGAGTTGCAAGCTTTCCTACCAGGATTTTTTTTTTCTTGGCTAAAAATGGTATCCTCGGGACTCTTCTCTGAAACCAAAGTTTAAGTGCATCATTCATTCCATTCTGCTTGTTCCAAGTTCAACTTTCACTTCTGTAGAGCACCATCAGCAATTCCCAAAGTCTAATTCTGCATTAGGGCTCTTCAACTTTAGTCCTAGGTAAATTTTTAGTGTAGTTTTCTCTTAAAATATTTTTTCCATCGCATAATGAGCAACATTGATATTTGCAAAAAATTTAATTTCCAATATTTGTAATTTGCAAAAATTACCCCCCATTTAAATCTAAATATTCTAATGAGAAAATTGCATACTAGACTGTTTAACACATCTGAACTATTTAACTTCTGCTGTAGAATTCTGAATCAATTCTATAAACATATCCTAGCAAGAAAGCTTGTAAACACTCTTTATCATCTCTCAGGTTCAATGAAGCATCACATAATTGTGCCATTGTTGATTATTGTAGCTTTTTATCTCCCCATTTGTAGTTTGCACTATATGAGCTGTGAATTCAAAATAATGTAGCTAAAGAGAGGGAATATCTTGAGCAAAATGCTTCAGGCTTAGTGTATTTGTCTGCGGAGAGGGGCGGCATACAAATATTATTATTATTATTATTATTATTATTATTATTATTATTATTATTATTTATTTTATTATTATTATTATTATTATTATTATTGTTGTTGTTGTTGTTGTTGTTATTATTATTATTACTACTACTACTATTACTATTTCTCTTCTTTGGATCTGTGTAAAAAAATTCTTGAAGACATTCTCAGCAATCTCCATCCAGAATCCTACACTACTGATAACAAGCCGCCTACTACCAGAACAATTATTTGGAATGACAGTGTTAGAAATGGAGAATTGAATTTATAATTCAGACACTGCATGGTGTTCAGAGGGTCTGACGAGGTTGATTTTTTGACATTGCCCACTTTATCTACCTTAGCTCTGTTTTATGTCTATGACGTGGTCAATTTTTCACTGAGGAAGGTGAATCTTCCTTATTGTCCCCGTTATGACTTGTTCCAGTGTCCACCAAGGAAATCTTAATAAAAAGAATCTGATATATTCCCAGTAAATTTTGATGGACAAAAGCTCATTAATTGATGATCCTGAGCAAGTCCTCAAGGAATGAGGAAATGAATCTATTGGTAGAGGGCAGTTTGCATTATTTATATAATTAAAATTCTTAGCTTACAATCAGCAAAATTGTTCCTACTCTGCAGAAACAAAAATAACTTGGCAAAGAGCTTCATACATTTGATGAAGTGTGACACTATCAAAATATCAGACTTGAAAGTGTGACACTTTCAACCAAGAGAGGCTTTTTTTCCAGAATTTGATGTCTCTCCAGAAAAGGGTTGTCATTTTAGCTGCCTAATTTAATGTGAAAGTAGCTAACTTATAAAATAACATCATGAGGATGTCCTATTTATAGCTCTTCTAATAAAGTAAAGTGTTATAAAGTTAAGAAGGGCAGTAGGCTTTTAAAAAAGCCTACAAAAGCTTTTTAAAGACAGCGAGCAAACAATTAGAGCAATTCCCAATCAATTTCCAAAGATTCTGTATGTTATAGATCAGAGGCTTTTTATATCCTTAAAACAAGGGACAACAAAGTGGCACGTTTTGTTGAAATAAGGCTGTTTTCCAGTCATATAGGTAATGTAACTATATGAGTTAAATACATGGACATTCTACGTCTACAGGCATGGACACATGTAGGTCAGTCTTCCAGAGTTTGATGCCCTCCAGGTATGTCAGGCCAGACATCTGACAAACACCAGACGTGCTAATGCTATCTGTAACTTGGTATTCACAAGCAGTACAGTTAAGAATTAATGTAGATTATTCTGATGAAATAACTAAGAATTATCAGTCTATATTTATGTCTGTACAGAAAAACTTTGGGTTGAATTCTCTATCTGCAAATACATTTGTGATTTTTGACCTCTTCTTTGGATCTTTCACTTTCTCTTCTAACTTCCACCTCACTTCCTGCTTAAGCCACCATCAGAGCGTTCCTTGCAAAGGATTTGCTTATCTATCGCTCCAGGAGCTGTTATCTCAAGACCAGCTTGCCTGGTGCCCCAGCTGTTTTTATCAGCTTGAAGTTTAAATAATCATTGTCAGATGCCCTTTGTCAATTCTAAATCACTGCACTCAACACCAGAGGAAGAAAAAAAAATGGAGCTAATTTCTATTAAAGAATGTCTGCAGATTAATGCAATCCTGGGTCTAGAAAGCTTAGAACTACGACGCCTAAAACACGATTTAAGTATTGCCCACAAGATCATATGCTGCAACGTCCTTCCGGTCAATGACTACTTCAGTTTCAACCGCAACATCACAAGAGCATGCAACAGATTCAAACTTAATATTAACCGCTCCAAATATGACTTTAACAATCGAATTGTCGAAGTGTGGAACTCATTACCAGACTCAATAGTGTCAACCCCTAACCCCCAACATTTCTCCCTTAGACTATCCATGATTGACCTCCCCAGGTTCCTAAGAGGTCAGTAAGGGGTGTACATAAGTGCACTAGTCTGCCTTTCATCTCCTGTCCAATAGTCTTTCCTTTATCTCATATATCATATATATTTTCTTCCGTTCATATATCTTCTCCTCTATTTTTATATATTTTCTTTATATATATTACTACATGTCTACTCTCTTCCATATGTATTGTGTATCGGACAAAATAAATTAATAAATAAAATTAATAAATAAGATTAATACAATAGATAAGACAGACTGCTCCTTGGAGGATTATTTATCTAATTCATGGCCATTGTCTCAGTAACCTAGCCAGTGCCATTATAGTTGACTGACTTATTCATTTGCTTCTCCTTTCTAGAATGATACACCACGCACCCATCCAAACCCACACCAACACCTCTGCTCCCACACTCATCCACTTACACCCACACACATGACGATTCTCTTCTTCCTCTCTCCGCAGAAAGATTCCCAAGTGTGCTCAGTCAGAAGTGCAATTCAGCCAGAAGACAAAAAAAAGGTTGGACGGCGAATCTACAGGTCTGTTGATTGCCCTGCACAATGTTCTGTGGCTGTCTGGTATCACTATGGAGGAAGAAAGGCATAGGTCACAAAGTGCCAAAGGAATCCAGCTGTGAACCCTATTATCTTTCTCACTTGACAGGCCCTCTGCTTTGTGCTAGACTCCCTGCGAAGTCTTAGCTTGGCTATCTTCTTATATCAATGTGTGTTTTGACGCTTATTTTGACTCTTACTATTTCTTTCTCTCTTATTTCTCTCAGCAGTGAGTGACTCTGCCTATAATTTATTTTCTTTGTTTTTACTTTCAAGTTTCATTGGGAAGAACCTGGAGTCTGGTAGAATCTTTCCGGCCTTCACAAATTTTATTAAAGGGCATGAGCTTTCATGAACTGCGGTTCACTTCATGAGATACAACTAGGAAAGTAAGCTGCAGCTCAGAAAAAATGTATACCTCTTAATAATGTTTGTTAGTTTATTTATTTATTTTTATTTATTTATTTATTCATTTGTCCAATACACAAATACATAGGAAGAAAAATAGCCATGTGATAATATAAAAGAGGGTGAAAGTGAACTTAGAGGAGAGGATATATGAAAGGAAGATAATATATAAGATAGGTGAAAGAAAGGAAAGACAATTGGACAGGGGACGAAAGGCACACCAGTGCACTTATGTACACCCATTACTGGCCTCTTAGGAACCTGGAGAGGTCAATCATGGAGAGTCTAAGGGAGAAGTGTTGGGGGTTAGGGGTTGACACAATTGAGTCCGGTAGTGAGTTCCACGCTTCAATAACTTGATTGTTGAAATCATATTTTTTTCAGTCAAGTTTGGCGCGGTTCGTATTAAGTTTGAATCTTGTGTTATTGCGGTTGTGCTTTTGTGTTATTGCGGTTGATGCTGAAGTAGTCATTGGCTGGTAGGACGTTGCAGCATATGATGCTTTCAAGGCCCAGGCTTGTTAGTCTATTTTCGTAGGATATTCTGTTTCGGGTGGAGGAGTGAAGGGCTCTTCTGGTGAAATATCTTTGGACATTTTCAAGGGTGTTGATGTCTGAGATGTGATATGGGTTCCAGACAGATGAGCAGTAGTCTAGGATGGGTCTGGCAAAAGTTTTGTAGGCTCTTGTGAGTAGAGTGAGATTGCCTGAGCAGAAGCTGATTTCAGACTCCTCTGATTTTTATTTTTTTTGCCGCCATAGACTAACAAGGCTCTTCTACAATGGGAAGAATCTAAGAATAATGGAACTGCCTCGGTTCAAGCCAAATGATTACTCGGGATAGTCAAACTTTTGAAACTGAAATTGGTAATTTTGCATGCACTCACACAAACCTCTCTCTTTATATTGTTTCCCAAATTCACATAGATAAACATTTATATTCAGAGATGTTTGTAAGAAGCAAAAGTCAATGTACATCTCTCTGTGTTTGCCTATACAGATATAACCCAAATATATGAAAAAATAAAGACAACAATATTAAACAAGGATAGGTTTGTTCATATAAAATATTTCCACTTACTGCTTAAAAGTACTGTATGAAGAATACATCTGGGTTAAATCATCTTGGGGGGGGGCATTGCGCGTGTACATGTTCATTCATATATAAAACACATATTTCATTTATTCATTCATTCATTTATTTATTTATTTATTTAGTCAAACAATTATAGGGTGGTAATTTGTACAAATCAAACATTAGATAAGTAATGATAAAAAGTAACAAAAGAAGACAATAGGACAGGGATGGTAGGCACAGTGGTGCGCTTATGCACACCCCTTACAGACCTCTTAGAAAGGGGGAGAGGCCAGTTGTAGATAGTCTAAGGATAAAGGTTTTGGGATTAGGAGTAGAAACCACAGAATCAGGTAGTGCATTCCAGGCGTTGATTACTCTGTTGCTGAAGTCGTATTTTTTGCAGTCAAGTTTGGAGCGGTTGACATTTAGTTTAAATCGATTTCGTGCTCGTGTGTTGTTGCGGTTGAAGGTGAAGTAGTCGTATATAAGAACAGTGAATGTGTTCACAGGATGGGAAGACACAGGAAGTTGTGGTCAGATGGAGTAAATGGCATCCTGAAAGAGAGAGAGAGGGAAAGAAAGAAAGAAAGAAAGAAAGGGTTAAAAAACAAAAGACAACATATTCTCAAAAAGCAACAAAGATGCTTTTCCAAAAAGTAACTGGACTTTCTTGGTTTTTTTCCTTGAAGACATTTTGCTTCTCACCAATGTGCATTCACTTCCAACAAAATATATTTCCTGATTCATTTTCTATACATTTACCATAATTTCATCTCATACACACAGATTCTTGAATCTCGATACAACAGAGAATCAGAACTATTGGATTGGAAATGGTGAAATTAAAAATAGAAATACTCCACATTTTTTTGAATTTTATATTGGATAAAATAGGTCCATTCGTTTATTTATTTATTTTATTTATTTATTTATTTTGTCCAATACACAATGAGGGTTTTAGTGGGTATATATATATATATATATACACATAGTAAAATACATGATGAAGGTTATAGAGGAGATACTCATAGTAAAATATATCTAAGAAAAAATAGAAAAGAAGATATAGTAATAGAACATATCAATGAAAGAATAGAAGAAGAGATATAGTAATAGAAGAATGATGTAAGTGTTCACATTGCTTCTTGTTGCTGAATTGGATAGGAAACCCAATAATTGATTTCCAGTGTTGTATTCCATCTCAGCAACTTATAGATAACAGATCACTGGATACTTTAACCTATTATTCAGAGTAAGAGAAAGTGATGAAATGGTCCATCCTTTCCTCAAAAAAACCATTGTTAGATCCACCTGGGTTTGTCCCATCTTCAGGTCCTTCTGGTACTTTTCTACCTTACTGTGTTAAGTGGGGCTAATTGGTATTGATAAGAGGTGGGGATCTATCACTAGATCCTGACTCCTCGTGTGTCTTCTGGGCTCCACTTATACTTTATTTTTACTTTATTTATTACATTTATTTGCTGGCTACCTATGGGGCCACCCTAGGCTACCTAGGCGTCTTTCAACAGTAAAAACAGAAAGATGAAAAGAAGTGTAAATGTAACAGTAGCAAAATAGTGAAACAATGAAATATATGAGGAACATACAGTAATATGAGATTTAAAAAATGGGCAACAGGGAAAGAAGCAGGGAATGAAGTCGGAGGGTGGGGGGGAGGATTTGCTATGAATTTAGTAGCCATCTACAGTGTGAAATTATCCCATTGGGTATCCAGCAAGTTAGTTGATCTAAGTCTTCGGGCTCTTAAAGGACAGGCAGATGGGGATGGAGTTCGTGCTGGGGACAGGATGTTCCAGGGGGTAGGTGCCATGCAGTGATGGACTCCTATAGCAGTGATTTTCAACCTTTTTTGAGCCGCGGCACATTTTTTACATTTACAAAATCCTGGGGCACACCACCAACCAAAATGACACAAAATGACACCCTAAGACACTCTCCTCTCTTTTTCCATCCCTGTCTCTTCCCCACCCTTGTGTGTGTGTGTGTGTGTATACATACTCTTGAACCATTTCCAAAAACAGGTGAGGGCTGGGTTTTTTCTCTTATTCTTTGGGTGCTTTTTATCATATGCTTTAAATCAAGAGTCACTTCTCTCTCTCTCTTTTGTTTCTCTCTCTTTCCTTTCATTCTCTGTCTCAATCATTTTCTCATTTCTCTTTTTTCCTCCCCTTTTTGCTCATTTCTCTCTCTCTCTCTCCCTTCCTCTCCTTTTCTCTCTCTCTTGCTTTTTCTCTCTCACTCTTGCTTTCTCTCCCTTTCTCTTTTCTTTCTCTCTCTTGATTTCTCTCTCACTCTTTCTCTCTCTCTCTTGATTTCTCTCTCTCTCACTCTCTCTATCTCTTTCTTTCTCTCTCTCTCACTCTCTTTCTTTCTCTCTTTCTTTCTCACTCTCTCTCACTCTCTCTCTCAGCAAAAAGTTGCGAGACCGGAACCTGAGCTTACTTCTTCGCGGCACACCTGACCATGTCTCGCGGCACACTAGTGTGCCACGGCACACTGGTTGAAAAACACTGTCCTATAGGTATGGGCAGGTACGTAGTACCGGTAGAAAGATTTTGGTCAGGTACATAGTACCTGTGAATTTTTTTTCTTTTTTTCCCTTCTGGGCTCTGAGTATGTTTTTCCTATTGCAGTAAATGAGATTGAATGTGTATAATTTTAGAAGAACTCTGTGTGTGTGTGTGTGTGTGTGTGTGTGTACATAGACATGCTGGTTATATAGTAGATAATGTATATTTCTGTGTGCCTGTGTGTGTAATATGTATGTACACTTCTGGCATATATACTGTATTTTTCGCTCCATAAGACGCAGTTTTTTTCCTCCCAAAGTAGGATGAAAAATCAGCGGCGTCTTATGGAGCGAAGCTGCAGGCAGGGAGGGGGGGGGGGAGGCGCTGGAGCAGGGGGGGGCGGCGATATACTCACCTAAAGTGTCCCGCCTCTGTCGCCGCCTCTCCTCTTCCCAACCCTGAAGAGAGCCGCGCCTTTCGGCCTCCGGGAGTGCTGGGCCGGGGGACGCCTCCACCGCGCAGGTTTAGGAGGTGGAGCGGCACCGGAGGAGCGTTGGCGGTTCCGAGCCTTTGGGAAGGCTACGGGAATCGCTTCAGGAGGCGGGGAGGTCTCGAAGCACCGTTCACCGTGTCTTCGCCTCCGTGCGCCGCCTCCGCCCGGCCGAAAACAAAACGGCTCCAAAAGTTGGCCAGGCTCCCGGGAGGCGGTGCGCGACTGTTTCCTCTTCGCTGCAGAGCCACACGGAGGCGAAGACACGGTGCCCGGCCACGCTCCGCCTCCCGGGAGCCCAGCCGATTTTTGGAGCCGTTTTGTTTTCAGCTGGGCTCCCGGGAGGCGAAGCGTGGCCGGGCACCGTGTCTTCGCCTCCGTGTGGCTCTGCAGCGAAGAGGAAACAGTCGCGCACCGCCTCCCGGGAGCCCGGCCGACTTTTGGAGCCGTTTTGTTTTCGGCTCCAAAAATCGGCTGGGCTCCCGGGAGGCGGTGCGCGACTGTTTCCTCTTCGCTGCAGAGCTGTCGGGAAGAGGCGAAGACAACGGCGCCCTCCACTCTCTCCCTCTCTCTCTCTTTTTCTCTCTGTTGCCGGCGTGGTGAACGAGAGAGAAAGAGAGAGAGAAAGAAAGGAGGGGAGAAAGAATGAGAAAGAAAGCGAAAAAGTAAGCAAGAGAAAGAGAAAGAGAGGGGGGAAGAAGGGGGAGGGAAAGACATAGAGGGAGGGAAGGAGGGAGAGAGAAAGAACAAAAAAGGGAGGAAGGAAGAGAGAAAGGAAGAGGGATGGAGAGAGAGGGAATGAAAGATGAAGGAGGGAGAAGGGAGTAGTTAGGGAGAGGGAAAAGGAAGGGCTTGGAGAAAGGCAGGGGGAAAGAAAGATAGAAAGGAAAAAGAAAGGAAAAAGGGAGGGAGGAAAGAGGGAGGGAGAGATAGAAAGGAAAGAGGGAGGGAGAGATAGAAAGGAAAGAGGGAGGGAAAGATAGAAAGAAAAGAGGGAGGGAGAGATAGAAAGGAAAGTGGGAGGGAGGAAAGAGGGAGGAAGACATAGAAAGGATAGAATTATGGATGCAAGAACTTGCTCATGTGTGATAGCTACTTTTTGGCTCAAAATATTTTTGTTCTATTTTCCTCCTCTAAAATCTAGGTGCGTCTTATCAGCAGGTGCGTCTTATAGAGCGAAAAATACAGTACATAGGATTAAATAGTATATTTTGGATGTTTAATAGTAGTAAATAGATAAGGAAATTGTATCTCTTTGTATCTCCTTGACGTGAGTGATGTCAAGATGGCCACCTTTAAGTCAGTCACGTGACCTTTAAGCCACCCCCCCAGGCACATGATTGGCAAGCCACTCCCTCCTGGTTACATGGCCAGCAGCCCACACCCACAAAATAAGCCATGCCCACAGTTTGGTAGTAAAAAAATGTGCAGCCCTTCACTGGTGCCATGGCAGAGAAAGTGCTTTTTCTGGATCTCAGCAGTTCTTTGACTGAGTGGAGTGGGCCTGACCTAGCGGGATGAGATACACAGAATAGAATAGAATAGAATAGAATTTTTTTATTGGACAAGTGTGATTGGACACACAAGGAATTTGTCTTAGCACATATGCTTTCAGCGTACATAAAAGAAAAGATACATTTGTCAAGAATAATAAGGTACAATACTTAATGATAGTACAAATAAGCAATCAAATCATATTAGGAACCAGTCAATATAAATTGTAAGGATACAAGCAACCAAGCAAACAAGCATACAGTCATTTGTGGGAGAAAATGGGTCATGGGGAACGATGAGAAGATTAATTGTAGGGCAGACTTAGTAAATGTAAATATAACATCACATCTGGTTTGCAACTGTTTCTGTATATATGTGAGTTTAGAGATTATTATGGGGTTTTCTGTTCTTATTACTAATTATTTGACTTTTTTATTGTATGTACTATTTATTGTTATAAGCTGCCCTGAGTCCCATATATATAATATCTATCTATCTATCTATCTATCTATCTATCTATCTATCTATCTATCTATCTATCTATCTATCTATCTATCTATCTATCTATCTATCTATCTATCTATCTATCTATCTATCTATCTATCTATCTATCTATCTGAAGGTCTTGGCATATTCGGGTTTCTTCCCGTGTAGGATTTAGAGATTTCTGGCAATATTTTGATGAGGTCCCACTCGTCATCTTTAGGCTGGTGCTTCTGTCCTTGTTTAGAGATTTTGCCAGAAATCTGTAAATCCTACACGGGAAAAAAGCCGAATATGCCAAGACCTTCATACCTCTACCCATGAAAATCTACGAACACACACACACACAATATATATATATATATATATATATATATATATATATATATATATATATATATATATATATATATATATATTATTAATTAAATATTATTAATTAAATATTATATATATATATATGTTTTCATAGATTTTCACGGGTACAGGTATGACAGTCTTGGTATATTCATGTTTCTTCCCGTGTAGAATTCGGAAATTTCTGGCGACATTCAGAAGCACCAGCCTGAAGATGATGAGTGAGACCTCGTCGAAACGTTGCCAGAAATTTCCGAATCCTACACGGGAAGAAACCCGAACATGTCAAGACCGTCATATATATAATATTAAATTTCCTGACAGTAAGAACAATCAACTAGTGGAACTACTTGCCTTCAGAAGTTACTTGCTGCTCCAATGTTTGAGGCTTTTAAGGGGCTTGTCTAAAATGATATAGGGCAAGGGTGCCACAGGTGGCACGCGGAGCCATATCTGCTGGCACGCGAGCCGTTGCCCTAGTTCAGCTCCAATGTGCATGTGTTTGCTGGCCGCTGATTTTTGCTTCTCGGAAGCTCTGGGATGGCATTTTTGGCTTCCAGAGAACATTCAGTGGAGTGGAGGAGGGCTGTGAGTTGATTGTGTGTGCTTGTGTTTGTTTGTGTGTGTGTGTGTGTGTGTGACTTTTTTCTTCTGTTTTACTTTGTGGATGTATGGGTTAATTGCAGTTGAAACTGGGTGGCCGTACGAAGCAATAAATATAAATTCTAGGCATACACTATATATATGTAGCACATAAAATTATTCTTAAGGACAGAGTTTCAGATAAAAACTTTTTCCACAAATTCTGGATAATCTCACTCATGCAGATTACATTGCTTGGCCTGAAACTCAGTTTTAATCCATGTTATCTAATGATGAAATGGATTGTTTCTAAAATACATAATTTATAGCAGCGAAGACCATTGGTCTGTCAACAGCTGTGTAACCAATGTTTCCAGCGCTCCAATGGCTGGCCTCTAACAGATGTGAATTATCTCATCACATACATATGCTGTGGAGAAAAAATGCTTGGTTTACAGTTCCCTATTGAACAAGTATGACTGGTACTACCAGTTTATGCTGACATAAATAATAATTACTCAACATCTACTATAACAATCTATGAGAAAATCTTACGCAGCAGATGTTTCAGGTAAAAATCACAGCCTGTTTGTCTCAGTCACATATAGCTTATCTTTTTTCAGGCACCCCAACTTTTTAAGTATTTAAATACTTACATTTTTCTGTGCTATGCCTACAGTTCTAACCATGCTTGTGTGTACAACATGCTGCTTTAATAAGCACAGGTAGAATAGAATAGAATAGAATAGAATAGAATTTTTATTGGCCAAGTGTGATCGGACACAAAAGGAATTTGTCTTGGTGCATATGCTCTCAGGGTACATAAAATAAAATATACATTTGTCAAGAATCATGAGTTGCAACACTTAATGATTGTCATAGGGGTCAAATAAGCAATGAAGAAACAATCAATATTAATAAAAATCTTAGGATTCAAGCAACAAGTTACAGTCATACAGTCCTAAGTGGGAGGAAAAGGATGATAGGAATGATGAGAAGAACTAGTAGAATAGAAGTGCAGATTTAGTAGAAAGTCTGACAGTGTTGAGGGAATTATTTGTTTAGTTGAGTGATGGCGTTCAGGGAAAAACTGTTCTTGTGTCTAGTTGTCTTGGTGTGCTCTGTAGCGACGTTTTGAGGGCAGGAGTTGAAACAATTTGTGTCCAGGATGGGAGGGGTCAGTAAATATTTCCCCCACCCTCTTTTTGACTCGTGCAGTATACAGGTCCTCAATGGAAGGCAGGTTGGCAGCAATTGTTTTTTCTGCAGTTCTTATTATCCTCTGAAGTCTGTATCGATCCTGTTGGGTTGCAGCACCAAACCAGACAGTTATAGAGGTGCAGATGACAGAGTGCTTGTTTCACATTTTCAAAGTGTGCATACCCCACAAAACGCATGGTAGTTTATTCCCTGTTAGAGACTAGACTAGGGATTCCCAGTTCCAGGTCCATGGCCTGTTAGGAGTCAGGCCGCATAAGTGAATAAGCTTCAGCTGCACAGCATGGGATCTAGGTAGTGAGTGAAACACTAGTGGCTTTTAAGCGCATGCGCAGAAGCATCCCTGGCAGATGGGCAGAGCCTCCCATCACCACCTCTACTGGCTCACAGAACCAGATGGAATCAGGAACAAGCCTTCATGGCATCGGACCAGAATATCTCCACCTTCTGCCGCATAAATCCCAGCGACCGGTTAGGTCCCACAGAGTTGGCCTTCTCTGGGTCCTGTCGATGAAATACAGTGATCCCCCGCTCGTTGCGAGGGTTCCGTTCCAGGAGCCCCCGCAACGAGCGGGTTTTCGCGAAGTAGCGATGCGGAAGTAAAAACACCGTCTGCGCATGTGCAGATGGTGTTTTTACTCCCACAGCGCTAGCGAGGAGCCGAAGATTGGGGGCGGCGCGGCTGTTTGCCGCCGGCATGGAGGGCTTCCTAGCAGTCCCCCAAACCCGGGTTGGGGGTCCGGGGGGCGCTGTCTCTCGGCGCTTTCGAGCTGAGTCCGGGAGCGAACTCGCTCACGGACTCGGCTCGAAAGCGCCGAGAGACAGCGTGGACAGGCCCGTTCCTTGGCGCTGTCTCTCGCCGCCTTCGAGCCGAGTCCGGGAGCGAACTCGCTCACGGACTCGGCTCGAAAGCGCCGAGAGAGAGCGTGGACAGGCCCGTTCCTTGGCGCTGTCTCTCGCCGCCTTCGAGCCGAGTCCGGGAGCGAACTCGCTCACGGACTCGGCTCGAAAGCGCCGAGAGAGAGCGTGGACAGGCCCGTTCCTTGGCGCTGTCTCTCGCCGCCTTCGAGCCGAGTCCGGGAGCGAACTCGCTCACGGACTCGACTCGAAAGCGCCGAGAGAGAGCGTGGACAGGCCGTTCCTTGGCGCTGTCTCTCGCCGCCTTCGAGCCGAGTCCGGGAGCGAACTCGCTCACGGACTCGGCTCGAAAGCGCCGAGAGACAGCGTGGACAGGCCCGTTCCTTGGCGCTGTCTCTCGCCGCCTTCGAGCCGAGTCCGGGAGCGAACTCGCTCACGGACTCGGCTCGAAAGCGCCGAGAGAGAGCGTGGACAGGCCCGTTCCTTGGCGCTGTCTCTCGCCGCCTTCGAGCCGAGTCCGGGAGCGAACTCGCTCACGGACTCGGCTCGAAAGCGCCGAGAGAGAGCGTGGACAGGCCCGTTCCTTGGCGCTGTCTCTCGCCGCCTTCGAGCCGAGTCCGGGAGCGAACTCGCTCACGGACTCGGCTCGAAAGCGCCGAGAGAGAGCGTGGACAGGCCCGTTCCTTGGCGCTGTCTCTCGCCGCCTTCGAGCCGAGTCCGGGAGCGAACTCGCTCACGGACTCGGCTCGAAAGCGCCGAGAGAGAGCGTGGACAGGCCCGTTCCTTGGCGCTGTCTCTCGCCGCCTTCGAGCCGAGTCCGGGAGCGAACTCGCTCACGGACTCGGCTCGAAAGCGCCGAGAGACAGCGTGGACAGGCCCGTTCCTTGGCGCTGTCTCTCGCCGCCTTCGAGCCGAGTCCGGGAGCGAACTCGCTCACGGACTCGGCTCGAAAGCGCCGAGAGAGAGCGTGGACAGGCCCGTTCCTTGGCGCTGTCTCTCGCCGCCTTCGAGCCGAGTCCGGGAGCGAACTCGCTCACGGACTCGGCTCGAAAGCGCCGAGAGAGAGCGTGGACAGGCCCGTTCCTTGGCGCTGTCTCTCGCCGCCTTCGAGCCGAGTCCGGGAGCGAACTCGCTCACGGACTCGGCTCGAAAGCGCCGAGAGAGAGCGTGGACAGGCCCGTTCCTTGGCGCTGTCTCTCGCCGCCTTCGAGCCGAGTCCGGGAGCGAACTCGCTCACGGACTCGGCTCGAAAGCGCCGAGAGAGAGCGTGGACAGGCCCGTTCCTTGGCGCTGTCTCTCGCCGCCTTCGAGCCGAGTCCGGGAGCGAACTCGCTCACGGACTCGGCTCGAAAGCGCCGAGAGAGAGCGTGGACAGGCCGTTCCTTGGCGCTGTCTCTCGCCGCCTTCGAGCCGAGTCCGGGAGCGAACTCGCTCACGGACTCGGCTCGAAAGCGCCGAGAGAGAGCGTGGACAGGCCCGTTCCTTGGCGCTGTCTCTCGCCGCCTTCGAGCCGAGTCCGGGAGCGAACTCGCTCACGGACTCGGCTCGAAAGCGCCGAGAGACAGCGTGGACAGGCCCGTTCCTTGGCGCTGTCTCTCGCCGCCTTCGAGCCGAGTCCGGGAGCGAATTTGCTTCAGGACTCAGCTCGAAAGCGGCGAGAATGAACGGCGTGGGCGGGCGAAGGGCGGGCGGCAGCGAGGAGTTTGCGTGGGCGGTGGGGAAACTCCTCGCTGACGCCAGCAAGATGGGGAAGACCCAGGAAAGCCACCCAGCAGCTGATCTCCCAGTTGCCATCTACGCATGCGTGCCCATAGAAAAAACACACGCATGCGTAGATGGTATTTTGACTTCCGGGTTGAAAAATCGCGAAGTACCCTGTTCGCAATGGTTGGGGACGCAATAAACGGGGGATCACTGTAATGTCATCTGGCGGGACACAGGGGAAGAGCCTTCTCTGTGGCAGCCCCGACCCTCTGGAATTAACTCCCCCCGGAGATTAGGATTGCCCCCATCCTCCTTGCCTTTCGCAAACTCCTCAAAACCCACCTCTGTCGCCAGGCATGGGGAAATTGATTCTCCTGGGCCACTTCCACTTTGTGTATGGTCTGTAGGAGATGCATGATTGTTTTTATATTAAGGGTTTTAAAGTGTTTTTAGGTATTGAATTTGTACTGTTTTTGTTGTGAGCCGCCCCGAGTCTGCGGAGAGGGGCGGCACACAAATCTAATAAATAAATAAATAAATAAATAAATAAATAAATAAATAAATAAATAAATAAATAAATAAATAAATAAATAAATAAATAAATAAATAAACGATAGATAGATAGATAGATAGATAGATAGATAGATAGATAGACAGACAGACAGACAGACAGACAGACAGACAAACAAACAAACAAACAAACAAACACCCACTGCTGGATTATCTTCCCCCCCACCTTTTCTGGCTCGTGCAAAAATGGTTTCCCCTCGTCTGGTGGTCCCTGGTACAAAAAAGGCTGGGGGGCCCTGGTGTTCAGCAATGTTTCTTAACCTTAACAATGCTAAGATATGTGGATATCAGTTCCCAGAATTACCTAGTCAGCCATAGGAGTTCTAGGTGTTAAAGTCCACACATTTTGAAGCAATGCAGATTGAGAAACCCTTGTCTAAAGGGACCATCTAGAAATAGAAACAGCACTTGGATTTATATGCTGCTTCATCTCTCTCTTATTTTATTGATTGATTGATTGATTGATTGATTGATTGATTGATTGATTTTGTCCAATGCACAATGAGGGTTTTAGTGGGTATACACATAGTAAAATACATAATGAAGGTTATAGAGGAGATACTCATAGTAAAATATATCTAAGAAAGAATAGAACAAAAGATATAGTGATAAAACAATCAATGAAAGAATAGAAGAAGAGATATAGGAATAGAAGAAAGGTATAGGAGATATAGGATAGCAATAGGACAGGGGACAGAAGGCACTTTAGTGCACTTGTACTCGCCCCTTACTGACCTCTTAGGAATCTGGATAGGTCAACCATGGATAATCTAAGGGTAAAGTGTTGGGGGTTTGGGGATGACGCTATGGAGTCCGGTAATGAGTTCCACACTTCGACAACTCGGTTACTGAAGTCATATTTTTTACAGTCAAGTTTGGAGTGATTAATATTAAGTTTAAATCTGTTGTGCGCTCTTGTGTTGTTGCGGTTGAAGCTGAAGTAGTTGCCGACAGGCAGTTTATAGAGTCAGCCTATTGCCCCCCAACAATCTGGGTCGTCATTTTACTGACCTCAGAAGGATGCAAGGCTGAGTCAATCTTGCAGAAAAATTAAGTTAGAATTTCCAGCAAGCCCCATTCCACTCAGTTTTGTTACTAGTATAGAGATAATAGAAGGTATTTCAAAGGATTCGATTTTTCTCCAAGCAGTTCCTTAGCTTCTATATAGTTTTTCCAATAGCTTTTGTGGCTTCATTAGGGAAGCCCCTCTTCAGCCTTAAACAGGAAAATTCAGACAAAATTTCTTCAGTCCAAAGAAATTATGTTTGAGAGACAGTTTTCTGTAGTAGTTAAAGCACCAAGCTATAAACTAGGAGACTGTGACTTTTAGTCGTGCCTCAGACACAAAGCCAGCTAGGTGACCTTAAGCCAGTCCATACTCAGCCCAAGGAAAAAAGCAATGAGAAACCACTTTGAATTCTTGCCAAGGAAGTTGCAGGAATTATTTCAAATAGGTTACCAGTAGTCAAGATTAACTTGAAGACAACACACACACACAGAAATTGTTTAGTCCAAAATTAAGACAGGGTTGCTGGAGATTAAGAAAAAAAGAACAAATACCATGACCCCAGTTTACAAGCCCGTGTTCAAACTTTTTCTTCTTCCATACGTGATGAAAGTTTTGGAAAAGAACAGCCAGAGGAGACTTTCTCGGCACTCAATTTCTATGGCCATTTTAACTTCCCAACCCCTGCAGCTACTCAATGAGGTAGAGCTTAGGTAGAAGTTATAAACTTAATTATAGTTCATAAAATCATACACCAAAATGTCCTACTTGTTAATGACTACTTCACCTTCGACCGCAACAACACACAAGCACAAAATCGATTTAAATTAAATGTCAACGGCTCCAAACTTGACTGCAAAAAAATACGACTTCAGCAACAAAGTAATCAACGCCTGGAATGCACTACCTGATTCTGTGGTTTCTACTCCTAACCCCAAAACCTTTAACCTTAGACTATCTACAATTGACATCTCCCCCTTTCTAAGAGGTCTGTAAAGGGTGTGCATAAGTGCACCACTGTGCCTACCGTCCCTGTCCTATTGTCTTCTTTTGTTACTTTTTATCATTACTTATCTAATGTTTAATTTGTACAAATTATCACCCTATAATTGTTTGACAAAATAAATAAATAAACAAGCAAGCAAGCAAGCAAGCAAGCAAGCAAGCAAGCAAGCAAGCAAGCAAGCAAGCAAGCAAGCAAGCAAGCAAGCAAGCAAGCAAGCAAGCAAGCAAGCAAGCAAGCAAGCAAGCAAGCAAGCAAGCAAGCAAGCAAGCAAGCAAGCAAACAATAAGTGAATGGAATGTTTTAAGTTCCTGCTTAGCAGCGCCTTCTCCCTCCCCAATTGGCAACTCCAAATCTCAACCAAAAAATGCTCTGTCCTACATATTGGCAAAAAGAATCAGAACACCAAATGCAAGCTGAATAAACAAGATCTTACAGACAACCCTCACTCCGTAAAAGACCTTGGAATACTCATATAAAATGACATAAATGCCAAAGCCCACTGCAACAATATCGCCAAAAAGACTTCAAGAGTTGTTAACCTAATCCTACGTAGCTTCTGCTCCAGTAATCTCACACTACTAACCAGAGCATACAAAACTTTCACCAGACCAGACCTTGAATACAGCTTATCTGTCTGGAACCCATACTGTATTTTGGACATAAACATTCTAGAAAATGTCCAGAGATACTTTACTAGAATACCCTACAAAACTAGATTTACAATCCTAAATTTAGAAAGATTAGAACAACGTTGCCTTAGACACGACCTAAGCAGAGCCCATAAAATAACGCCGGCTGACTCACCGGCCCCACGGCGATGTTGCTGAAGGGCCGGGCAGACTCGGACCCTTCAGATGGCGGCCGCCATCTTGTTTTCGGCCGAAATCTCGCGAGACGAGATTTCGGCCGGGAATGCCCTGCCCACGTGGCCGGGCATGACGTCGGGTCCGGGCGGGGCCTGCTGGCCCTATTTAAGGGGCAGCAGGCCGGGAAGCAGCCTTTTCGCCCGGACCTGGTTGCCTGAGCAGACACTCGTTTGGTGCTGCTCGGCCGCCATTTTGGGTCTCCCTCGTGTTGCGGCCACCATTTTGTGGCCTACCGAGGGGGCGAAAAGTGCTGTCAACGAGGTTTATTCGAGGCGCGATTGTCGCTTGAAAACTTTTCCTGCTCCAAGACGACGTTGAGGCCTTACTCCTCTCCACCTGGGAGCAGTCTTCAGCGATCCCCCTCGGGCCCGAGGGGGACTGGTAACCTCCTCCCGGCTGGGAGGAGGGCGCGGTGGGGGGTGTTCGGTCTGGGCCCCCGGTCTTGGGCGGTTGTTGTTCGGGAGGCCGGATTGCAGGCCTTTAAGGCCTGCCTGCGCAGGGAGGCCTGCCAAGAGCAATATAATACAATAAAGAATAATAAATACTGTATTAATATAAATATAATTATAAATATTATATTACAATAAAGGGGTCGAGGGGGTAGCACGGGCTTCCCTCCCTTTTTTCTCTGGAACCAGGCCCTAGGTAGGGCCCTGCGGTGGGGGATTTGTGCCTGCCACTCGTTCAGGGGGTTCGGTCCTAGGTTGTTTTGGTGGCTCATTGCATTCTAGGGGAAAACCTGTGATGGCTCCTAAGAAGAGGCCTGCCACTGCTCCGATGGCTCCGCCAACGGCGCGCCCCAGGAGGGCCCTTAGGCCTTCTGCCCGGGCTCGGGCCAGTAGGGAGGGGACTGCGGGGGTGGTCCCTGACCAGGGGGGGGTGGTCTCGTTGCCTCCTGCCCCTCAACCTGATCTTTCTCCTGCTATGTCTTGGGCCAGGGTGTTGGAGAGGCTCGACGAGCTCGAGCAGTGGAGGAGCGGTGCGGTCCCCGGAGCGTCCAGCGATCCAGTACCCGCGGCGTTGGGGAGAGATCCGGCAGCGGCCCAGGCTGGGCAGATGGCTCCGTTCGGACGACAGGCCCCGGCAGGGCCTATGGCGGCTTTCCCGGGCCCTGCAGCATTGGGCCCCCCGTGGATGTCATCAACCCCGTACGGGGCAGGTGAGGCTGCACCACACACTACATCACTGTCCTTTCTTCCTCCCCCCGCCCCGGGTTTTCCCCCGGCGGGGGTCGGGAGCGGGTCCAGTTTTTTGGGGGCCTCCGCGGGCACCTGCGGGCAGGTATGGGCCCCGCCGGTTCCCCCTCCGGGGCCGCAGGCGGCCGGTGCTGCCCCGCTGTCCGGGACGGGCCCTGCGGGGACACCTGCGGTGCCAGGTACAGGGGGGTGGGTTCCCCCGGCCCCTCCTGTCATGCCCCCGCTCCCGGTTTTCCCTTATCCTCACGGGGCGGGAGTTTTTGGTGTGGCGGCCAACTCGATATGGGACCCGTTCGCTTGTATTAAAGCGGGGGCCATACCGTGCGGGCTGCCGTCCACCCCTCTAGGATGCCACCTTCACCCGTCGGTCAAGGAGGCTATTTGGCGGGGTGAATACGTGGATCTTTTTTCGCTTTTGAACCGTGAGGTTCCCAAGCAGGAGAAAGAGATTGTCCCGGGGGAGAAAACGAAGAAGACCAAGGTAACGAAATGCTTCAGCTCCTGGCTGTACGCTTTTCTTACCTACGGGTCTGTGGTGATCCAAAGGCAGCCGGCTATGGCCTCTGCCATGTTTAAGTATATAGACTTGATTGCCAGGGCCCACTTTGAATATAAGGGCACCATCTGGCGCCATTATGATAAGGGTTTCCGTATGAGGATGTCGGTGGAGCCTAACTTGCCGTGGGATATGGTGGTCCCGGACCTGTGGTTCCGGGCCACGCATATGTCCGGGAAGGAAGGGTGTGAGCGCACGGATAGTGGGCACTTCATGGAGGAGGAGCCTGGCGCGGCTTCGCCGGCCAAGGCGACTCCTGGTGTGGCTGGCAAGGGGGCCTCGCCCGCTTGTCATGAGTTTGCTGCAAAAGGGGCGTGTTTTCGTCCCTTTTGTAAGTACAAGCATGCCTGCGGGAATTGTGGGGGGTCCCATGCAGCTTCAGTCTGTCCCCGCCCCAAGAAAGGGGCGGAGAAGAAGGGCGGGGGTCCAGGAAAACCTCCCCCACCGGCTGGGGGAAAAGGGGCCCAGCCCAATTAATGTATCTGTGCTTGAGGGTTGGTTGTTCGACTACCACCCTCGCCCGAGAGCCGAGTTGCTCTTGAGGGGCTTCTCCGAGGGATTTAGGATCCCTTATGTGGGTGTTAGGAGGGCCTTCATGTCCGACAACCTCAGGTCGGTTGTCGGACATGAGGACATTGTACGGGCTAAGATTCGAAAGGAGGTGGCTGAGGGCAGGGTCCTCGGGCCCTTCCCGGAGCCGCCCTTTCCGAATCTTCGTGTGTCCCCCTTAGGTGTGGTCCCCAAAAAGGCGAGTGGTGAATTTAGGTTGATTCACCATTTGTCTTTTCCAAAAGGGGAGTCAGTGAATGACTTCATTCCTGACGAGCTGTGTTCGGTCCGGTACGCATCCTTTGATGCGGCCGTGGCCATGGTTAGGGAGTGTGGGGTGGGAGCCCTTATGGGTAAATGCGACATTAAGTCGGCATTTCGGCTCCTCCCCATTCACCCAGGCGACTTCGAGCTGCTGGGCTTCCATTTCGAAGGTGGGTTTTACGTGGATAGGGCATTGCCTATGGGCTGCTCTGTTTCATGCTCCCTTTTTGAGAGCTTTAGCACCTTCCTGGAGTGGGTGCTCAGGAGGCGTAGTGGCCTGGGGTCCGTCGTTCATTACCTTGATGATTTCTTGATGGCCGGGCCTGCGCAATCGGAGCAATGCTTTGCTTTGATGCGGGACTTCGAAGCCCTTTGTGCTCAATTGGGGGTGCCTTTAGCCTCTGAGAAGACCGAGGGCCCTGCCACCAGGATTACCTTCCTTGGTATTGAATTGGATTCAGTGGAGCAATCTTCCAGATTGCCCCTGGATAAGTTGATTAAAATCAGGTCCAAGCTTGAGGCGGTCTTGGGCTGCAGGAAGGTTACTCTTCGGCAGCTCCAGGAGTTGGCTGGGATTCTTAATTTTGCTTGTCGGGTAGTGGTGCCTGGTAGGGCCTTCTCTCGCCGGTTGTATGATGCGATGAAGGGGCTAAGTTTGCCCCACCATCGTACCCGCTTATGTGCAGGGGTCAGGGCTGACCTCTGCGTGTGGCGGGAGTTTTTGGAACGTTTTAACGGGTTGTCGTTTTGGCGGCAGGAGCTTCTTTGGAAGCGGAGCTGCAGCTGTGTTCCGACGCCGCAGGGACTTGCGGTTTTGGGGTAGTGTTAGGTGACCAGTGGTGCTGGTCGGCATGGCCTCCGGAATGGAGTGCCTGTTCATTGGTTAAGGACTTAACTTTTTTGGAGCTTTTCCCCTTAATAGTGGCCTTAGAGCTCTGGGGGGAGCAGTTCAGGGATAAGACTGTGCATTTTTGGTGTGACAATCTAGCGGTTGTCCATGTTGTGAACGCCCTGTCCTCTAAGAGTGATAGGGTGATGCGGCTTGTCCGCCATTTTGTGCACAGGTCCTTGTCTTTGAACGCCTTGTTTTTGGCTAGGCACGTCCCTGGTTTAGATAACGGGGTGGCTGACGCCTTGTCCCGTGGTCAGTTGTCCAGGTTTCGGACCCTGGCCCCGTGGGCCCGAGAGTCGCCAGAGGTGTTTCCGGCCCACCTGTGGAGCCTGGGCGGGCTCTCGAGAGCTGGAGAGACGAGGCCTCCAGGGCGATCGCCTTATCGGTAGCTCCTAGCACCCTGCGAGCTTATCAGCGTGCAGGTAAGGAGTTTGGGGATTTCAGGCTGGGTAAGGGTTACCCCCATTGCTGGCCTGCCCCGGTTGAGCACCTAGCTGAATTCTGTGTCCTGCTGAAGGGGCGTGGCCTTTCAGTGAGGACTATCAGGGCTAGGTTAGCCGGCCTCGCCTTTCTGTCCAAGGCGGGGGGGTTTGGTGATTTTACGGGTGATTTTCGCATCCGGAGGATGCTGGAAGGTTGGGTGAGGGAGCGACAGGGGTTCCCCTCTGACACTCGTCGGGCCCTGACGGTTCAGCAGCTGTCTCTGATTAATCAGACATTTGGCAGTCTGTGTGCCTCTCTTTACGAGGCTCGGCTGTTCAGGGCAGCGACTTGCGTTATGTTTTTTGGGGCCCTCAGGGTCAGCGAGGCAATGGCCTCCTCACAGTCTGACTTGTCGCTCCGCGCCTTCCAGCTCGCTGATCTGACCTTTAGACAGGGGGGTGTCTCTCTTTTGGTGAGACACTCCAAGACAGATCAGTTACACAGAGGGGTTAGACTTGAACTTAGCGCAGCCACCGATAAGTCTGTTTGCCCGGTGGCTGCTTTGCAGCAATTTTGTGTTTTGCGTGGGTCAGGGCGTGGGTACCTTTTTATACACCAGGATGGTTCCCCCCTGACCCGGTATCAATTCTGGGCAATAGTGTCTCAGGCAATGTCTCAGGTAGGCATGGATCCCGCCGGCTACGGAACGCATTCGTTCCGCATCGGCGCCGCCACTAGCGCGGCACTTTCTGGTTTCCCGGCCCAACGGATTCAGGAGATCGGCCGCTGGCGGTCAGCGGCATATTTGGGTTATGTTAGGCCCGCTGAGGATTCTGGGCAGGGTTTAGGCTAGGTAACCTCTCTGTGTGTGTCCTCTTCCAGGTTCCCAGTCCAGGCAGAAACCGACGGCGCTGCTGTGTGGCCACAGCATGGTCTTCTGGGCCGGCCGCTCCGCAGCCAGAAGCACCATCGGGACCCAGCTGTCGTTGGGACGGTGGGTCAATGTTGTTTGGATGGGCCGGAGGGGTATGCGGTGGGAGGGGCTCCTACCGACGTTGCTGGGTACTCAGCATCTCAGGGCGGTACCCGGCGCTGCTGGGCGGGCGGCTACCCAGGGTCGCGCCCAGATGGGACTGGGTGGTCGGCAGCCCATAGCCGCACCCAGATGGCTGGTCTTGCACCTCGGTGGCAATGACCTATGCCTGCTTGGCGGTCTACCGTTGATCGTCCAGGCGCGCGAAGACCTGCGGCGGCTTCGCACGGTATGGCCCACCACGCAAGTGGTGTGGTCAGAGATCCTTCCAAGGATCGTTTGGAGGGACGCCATTTCCCTTAGGGCCATCCACCGGGTTAGACGCAGGGTGAATAAGGCCGTGGGAAAAACTGTCAAAGAATTAGGTGGGGTGGTAGTGGCCCATCCCCTCATCACCGTAGATCGGCCGTGGCTTTACCGGGCCGATGGCGTTCACCTGTCAGAACAGGGGAACGCCATTTTCTTACAGGACCTGCAGAGGTCTCTGTGTGAGCTGGCGCAGATAGAGGGGGGAGTCGGGGGGCCAAGATAGAGATCTGACCCCCGCTCCGTGGCAGGTTAGGGGCGGAAATCTGGGTGGTTTCAGCAACTGCGCGTTCTCCCTTGGGCATCTTTGGGGATGATTGACAGGTTCTCTCCAAGTCCATGGTGGGTGCTACCTGCGCACTTGGGGGGAACCTGTCTTTGGGTCCCGCTATTGAAGTCCCAGGGTAGGGGTGAGCCGGCGGGACCCCCCTCATGCGAGTGTATGGCAGGGTCTCAGGTGAGGGAGAGGTCCCTCACCTGGACCAGCATCGATTACGCCCATAGTTGCCCAGGAATGTTGACCTTTTACGTCATTTCCGCCCCGGAAGTGTTTGTTTGACCCTGCAGGTCCACTGTTTCCGGGTCATAGTTGAGTATGTTGATTTATGCAAATTTATGCTAATTCATGCTAATTTAATTAATAAATTATGCAAATTTATTATAATAAAAATGACCCAAGTTTAAATCCAGCTCTGGTGTCCGAGTCGTTACTCCGTCTCTTCTGCAATAATCTGCTACAATGTCCTTTCTGTCAATGACTACTTCAGCTTCAACCACAATAACACACAAGCACACAAAAGATACAAACATAAAGTAAATTGCTCTAATCTCGACTGCAGGAAATACTACTTTAGTAACCGAGTAGTTGATGCGTGGAACTCACTATCAGACTCTGTAGTATCATCACATAACCCCCAAATATTTTACCCTTAGACTACCCACTGTTGACCTCACCTGATTCTTAAGAGGCCAGTAAGGGGTGTGCATAAGTGCCCCAGAGTGCCTTCCGTCCCCTGTTCTAATGTTTCTCTCTTACTAATATCATGTATATAAATATTGTTGTATCTTTGTATATCACCAATGTGTACTTAACAAAAGAAACAAATACAAATAAATAAATTTTGTCTTCAGTGGTCCTCTCTGCCTTTCTGTAGCATTATTTCTATATAGTTTTCTCTCCAGGTAGGAAAGATATGAAAAGTATGTAACACTCAGCTGCTGGAGGGTGGGGGTGGGAGATGAACAAGGCATGGTGGCTTATGAGTTACAGACTTAACCCATTGCTGTTCAGAGTAATTTATGGCAGTGGAGGGAAAACAGTTCTGTGCCTGGATCCTGGAAGCAATTAATGTGGTAAAGATGGTGTTAAGATAAACCGCAGCAGCAAGAGCTGCAGCTGGGAAGCTGCTATTTGCAGTTCAATGAGATTTCTTTTGAAATAAATAATTTGGATAGTTGATTCAGGGATGGGCAGGCACCTGGGTGCCAACCCATTGCACCAATGTCTGGTCCCATGTCCTCTCTGACCAGCCTATTAAATCAATCCACTCTTGATAGGGGTATATATTTATCCCCATTTTTAGAAACCAATAATAACAAAAACAGCTACAATCTTTCACAATTAAAGTTCTGATTAAAAGCTGTGATTTATATTCTAGGACTACTGAAAGGTGAAATCTCTTACAGGAAGGATTTATGAAATTCTGCAGGAAATCAGTATTACCCATAATTGTTTCCTGCTGGGAAAGATCTTAGAGAAAAACATTGCTTTGCTTCTCAGCTATCATTTCTTTAATGCAGATTGAAAGAGAGCTTTTCTCCCTATTGCAAGATCCCGCAGCATATTTTGCTAAAATATTGACACATTATATTGCTGGAAAAATGCAAAATTCTATTGTATGGTTTTAAATGACGGGTTTTTTAGATTTTTTTAAAAAATATTAGATTTGTTACATTGTCATATTGTTATTATTATTGTTGTGAGCCACCCCAAGTCTGCAGAGAGGGGCGGCATACAAATCTAATAAATAATAATAATAATTATTATTATTATTATTATTATTATTATTATTATTATTATTATTATTATGTCAGTACAACACAGCAAACGAGATCACTATGCTGGATTTTGTATTTCATCACCAGTCGGGCGCTTCCCAAGCACCTAGGACTGCGTGATGTAGTGGCGAATTATGTTTGCCAATCCCAGTAAAGCGGCCTTTTGCAATTGACAGATGGAGATTTTGTCAATTCCAATGGTTTTCAAATGTCTGCTGAGATCCTTTGGCACTGCGCCCAGCGTGCCAAGTACCACTGGGACCACATTCACTGGCTTATGCCAGAGTCGTTGCAGCTCGATTTTTAGATCTTCGTATTTCACTAATTTCCCTAGCTGCTTCTCCTCGATTCTGCTGTCTCCTGGGATTGCGATGTCGATGATCCATACTTTCTTTTTCTCCACGATCACAATGTCTGGTGTGTTATGCTTCAGAATTCGGTCAGTCTGAAGTCGGAAGTCCCACAGTAGTTTTGCTTGCTCATTTTCGACCACTTTTTCAGGCTTATGATCCCACCAGTTCTTTGACACTGGGAAATGGTAGTTCCGGCACAAGTTCCAGTGGATCATCTGTGCCACAGCATAATGTCTATGCTTGTAGTCAGTCTGTGCGATCTTTTTGCAGCAGCTGAGTATGTGATCGATTGTTTCATCTGTTTTTTTACAGAGTCTGCACTTTGGATTATTATTATTATTATTATTATTATTATTATTATTATTATTATTATTATTATTATAACTCTGCAAACAACAAACAAACCAATTTGACATGTAAGCAATCTTCAATAAGCAAGTTATCAGTTAGCACTGACCTAAGACGTGCTTAAGGATTCATTGGAGAGAGAAAAAATTAAACAGTGCTATAAACATTAAAACCAATTGCCAGTTAGCTAACAAGCCATTCGTCCAGCACAAAAATTCACATCAGATATATATATTTTTAACTAGATACCAAGGTAATCACATGAATTTTATTTATTTATTTATTTATTGGATTTGTATGCTTCCCGGGGAGAATGCAATAATCACATTAGCTTAGCATGGTTCTAGTTACCGTTGAATGCATGGTGGTAGTAGCATTAGCAGCAGCAGCAGTAATAGTAATTATTATGAAATATGAGATTTCTCTGAGCTCTTTCTGATTTATAGCCTGGTCTCTTACCCAATGTGCCCTAAAGAACTTATGAATTGTACAACAATGAACAATAATTTACAAGATGCTTTGGGAAACCATAAGTGAAAAGATAATTCATACTGCTTCCAGCATGCAGCAAAAAATATATCATTGCAAAATTTTGTTAATTGATATTTCATTCCAAATTATATAACATTATGTGATGTTTTTCTCTCTTAATCTGTTTCCCTGCTTGTATTAAGCAGGTGTTTTTATATTCCTGCTAGCAAATTAGAGAAACATCTTTCCGCTGTGGCGAGGGGGGCATTTGCCCAGGTTCACCTGGTGCACCAGTTGCGGCCCTATTTGGATCGGGAGTCACTGCTCACAGTCACTCATGCCCTCATCACCTCGAGGCTCGACTACTGTAACGCTCTCTACATGGGGCTACCTTTGAAAAGTGTTCGGAAACTTCAGATCGTGCAGAATGCAGCTGCGAGAACCATCATGGGCTTCCCTAAATATGCCCATGTCACACCAACACTCCGCAGTCTGCATTGGTTGCCGATCAGTTTCCGGTCACAATTCAAAGTGTTGGTTATGACCTATAAAGCCCTTCATGGCATCGGGCCAGGTTATCTCCGAGACCGCCTTCTGCCGCACGAATCCCAGCGACCAATTAGGCCCCACATAGTTGGCCTTCTCCGGGTCCCGTCAACTAAACAATGTCATTTGGCGGGACCCAGGGGAAGAGCCTTCTCTGTGGCGGCCCCGGCCCTCTGGAACCAACTTTCCCCAGAGATTAGAATAGCCCCCACCCTTCTTGCCTTTCACAAGCTTCTTAAAATCTACCTTTGTCGTCAGGCATGGGGGTATTAAGATATTCTTTCCCCCTAGGCTTCCACAATTTATGTATGGTACGTTTGTATGTATGATTGGTTTTAAAATAAGGGTTTTTAGCTTCTTTAGTATTGGATTGTTGCACGTTATTTTTATTACTGTTGTTAGCCGCCCCGAGTCTACGGAGAGGGGCGGCACACAAATCCAATAAAATGAAATTAAATTCAATTCAATTTTTCCACGCTAGTTCTATCCATCCATACACACAGACACACACACACACACACACACACCCTATGCATGTATTCATCAAGCCTCATCTGCACATAAATTGAGATAATTTGATTTTAAATAAAAGTGATCCTTCTGAAATGAAATTCTTGGATAGACATAATATAATGTCAGGCACATAAAAGGAGAAAAGGTCATAAATCAGCATGCTTGCACAGGCAAGGAGAATGGGCTCCAATGCTCTTTCAAAACTTGCTTTATTTTTGCAAAATGAAAGTGTGAGTCATCTCAAAGGTGCTTTTTCAAAAGGACTGTTTTTTTCCTTGAAGAAGGGCAAAATATTTCTCATCCAAGAAACTTCATCAGTTGTGATGGGAGAGTGGATGGAGGGATAGGTACTGGCAGATGAAATTGGATGATGGGGGGATGGGGGAATGGAAGGATAATAAAGGTAGAAAATAAAACCAATAAAGAGATAAAATAAACAGAACTATTAACACGGAAAGGTATCCTTCGGAACTTATGCCTCCATCAAATCTAGAAAAAGATCCATCAGGAGCTCCTCAATTACCGACAAGACGAAAACAACAAATATAGCAATGTTGTTATTCCAAGAGACATACTGTGCAATGTAATCTATGCAATATAAATGCAGTGAGATTATGGCAGATTTGTACCTTGGTGAAACATAACAACCACTTCACAACCACATAACCACAACAGACGAGATCCAATCCATCAGGGGAGTGCATAAGTGCACTAGAGTGCCTTCCGTCCCCTGTCCTAATGTTTCTCTCTTACTAGCATCATGTATATAAACATTGTTATATTTTTGTATACTACCAATATGTACTTGAAAAAACGAATAAATAGATTCAGAGGTCCATCTGCATTTGAAAGACACTGTTTTGAAAGCAACGTCCACATTTTGGATAGAGAAGAACATTAGTTTGAAAGATGGGTAAAAGAATCCATGTACAGTGGTACCTCTACATAAGAACGCCTCTACTTACCAACTTTTCTAGATAAGAACCGGGTGTTCAGGATTTTTTTGCCTCTTCTCAAGACCCATTTTCCACTTACAAACCTGAGCCTCCGAAACTGTAACCGGAAAAGGCAGGGAGAAGCCTCCGTGGGGCCTCTCTAGGAATCTCCTGGTAGGAAACAGGGCCTGAAAAGGCAGGGAGAAGCCTCTGTGGGGCCTCTCTAGGAGTATCCTGGGAGGAAGCAGGGCCTCCACCCTCCCTGTGGTTTCCCCAATCACACACATTATTTGCTTTTACATTGATTCCTAAGGGGGAAAATTACTTCTTCTTCCAAACTTTTCTACTTAAGAACATGGTCACAGAATGAATTAAGTTCATAATTAGAGGTACTACTGTAAATCATAAGGAGAGGAATATTCTACCTATCTACAGTCTACAATGCAATCCTTGCAGCTTTTCCAAGAAGATTCCACAACCAATTGCACCCAGATTCAGATGTCCGTGAGATCAAAGTTACCCCCCCACCCCCCATAGCCTCATGGCCTCACCCTCTCAACAACAAGATAACTGCAAATAAATTTGTTTGTTTATTTGTTTTGTCCAATACACAATGAGGGTTATAGAGGATATAATCAGGTAGAATGTATTAAAGGGGGAATAGAGCAGAAAATAAAGGAGTGAAATATAACTATGAGAGAATAGCAGAAAAAGATATAGGTATAGAAGAGAAGAGAAGATATAGGAGATATAGGAGAGACAATAGGACAGGGGACGGTAGGCACTCTGCTGCACTTATGTACGCACCTTATTGACCTCTTAGGAACTTGGTGAGGTCAACTGTGGATAGTCTAAAGGCAAAGTGTTGGGGGGTTAGGGGATGATACTACAGAGTCTGGTAGTGAATTCCACACTTCGACAACTCGATTACTAAAGTCGTATTTTTTAGTCAAGTTTGGAGCGGTTAATATTAAGCTTGTATCTGTTGGGGGCTCTTGTGTTGTTGTGCTTGAAGCTGAAGTAGTCTTTGACAGGCAGGACGTTGCAGCATATGATCTTGTGGGCAATACTTAGATCATGTTTGAGGTGTCTTGGTTCTAAGCTTTCTAGACCCAGGATTGTAAGTCTAGTTTCGTAGGGTGTTCTGTTACGGGTAGAGGAGGGAAGAGCTCTTCAACCCTTCAATTCCATCACCATCACCATCTGGTCAGAACCTACTCTTCCATTCCCTTCCAACATCCAGTCTCAACTGTCAGTAACTATCTTTACATTCCTCCCCATCACAACTGAATGAAAGTTCTTGGATGAGAAATGAAAAGGTTTTGTTCTTCTTCCTCCAGGAAAAAAAGCACTCCAATTTTCTTTTGCAAAAAAGCACCTTTGAGACATTGATGACCTGATGGCTGAGAATCTCCTCAAATAGAAAGGACGAGTTCAGCTGATTTCAAGACATTCCTCATTTGCCTGGGACAGGTTGTTGACTTCAGCAAACAAAAGTGGCAAGTTACGATACAGTTTTCCAGGTAGAATATGACACCTTTAAAAAGCAGGTGGGATTTTAGGACTGGAATGCAAAACGGGCAATTCTAGTCAAACTGGAATGTAAGATAAGCCAGTTCCCGAATCCACCCTGTCATAATTGTCCAGAATTCAGCTGCGCAAGTGGTTGTGGGTGCACCTAGGTACATTCACATTACATCAATCCACCACAAGCTGCACTGGCTCCCTATTGGTCTCTGGGATCAATTCATGGTGTTGGTTATTACCACCTTCTACCTCATAGTTCCCAGCGATCGGTAAGATCCCACAGAGCTGGTCTCCTCCAGGTCCCGTAACTAAACAGTATTGGCTGGTTGGCCCGCAGGGAAAGGCCTTCTCTGTGGCTGCCCCGGCTCTCTGGAACCAACTAGCCCCTGAGATCCAGACTGCCCCCACTCTATTGACCTTCTGGAAAACATTGAAGACCCGGCTTTTCCAGCAAGCTTGGGGGCGTTGATCTCGCAATTTTACCAGGTCTGGCCTTGAATGCTATCTAAGTGTGTGATTTTTAAACTGTTTTTTTCCTTACTCTTTTATGATGTTTTAAAATGTGTTTTATATCCTGTTGTAAGCTGCCCAGAGTGCTTCGGGTGTTGGGCGGCACATAAATACAATCAATCAATCAATCAAAGACGTGTGCTCCTTCTGGGCTATGAAGTACAGTAGAGTGGTACCTCTACCTACGAGCGCCTCTACTTACAAACTTTTCTAGATAAGAACTGGGTGTTCAAGATTTTTTTGCTTCTTCTCAAGACCCATTTTCCACTTACAAACCAAACCCTCCGAAACTGTAACCAAAAAAGGCAGGGAGAAGCCTCTGTGGGGCCTCCCTAGGAATCTCCTGGGAGGAAACAGGGCCGGAAAAGGCAGGGAGAAGTCTCTGTGGGGCCTCTCTAGGAATCTCCTGGGAGGAAACAGGGCCGGAAAAGATGGGGAAAAGCCTCTGTGTGGCCTCTCTAGGAATCTCCTGGGAGGAAACAGGGCCTCCATCCTCCCTTTGTTTTCCCCAATCGCACACATTATTTGCTTCCTATGGGAAAAATTGCTTCTTCTTACAAACTTTTCTACTTAAGAACCTGGTCACGGAATGAATTAAGTTTGTAAGTAGAGGCACCACTGAATAAATTACGATCAAGTCCTATTTATTAAATTTGTATGCCGCCCATCTCCGAGGACTTGGAGTGGCTCGCAACAAGCAGTACAAAATACAAATTCAATATTAAAAACAATTTAAAAACCCTTATTAAAAAACAACCATACAACCCAAAGAAATCATACATAAAATGGAACAGCCGAGGGCTATATATTGATTCCAGAGGGTTGGGGCTGCCTCAGAGAAGACTCTTCCTCTGGTTCCCACCAGACGACATTGTTTTGTCGATGGAACCTGGAGAAGGCCAACTCTGTGGGACCTAATCGGTCGCTGGGATTTGTGCGGCAGAAAGCAGTCCCGAAGGTATTCTGGTCCGATGCCATATAGGGCTTTATAGATCATAACCAACACTTTGAATTGTGACTGGAAACTGATCGGCAGCCAGTGCAGGTATAGTGCAGGTATTACCCCAGGTATAGACATCCTGCCCTTTATCTACAGAAGAAATCACAAACTTGCTATGGAATGCCTATGCAAAACATAACTCATCCATTAGTATAATGGTCTGCTGCAATGGTTCCCAACTGTTCTAATGCCGCGACCCCTTAATGCAGTTCCTAATTTTGTTCCTAAGTCTAGCGCCAATTCTCCCAACAGAGCTTAAAGCTGATTGGCAGGAAGGTCAGAGAGACAACCCCACTGCAAACACCTGATTGGTTGGATTGTAAAAATATGTTCCAAGGTGCCAGAATAGAAGTTTTAGTTCCTAACACTGTGGGAAATTTGTCTCTCCCCATGATCTTAGGCGATCCCTGTGAAAAAATTGTTCGATCCCCAAAGGGCTTCTGATCACCAGGTTGAGAACCACTGGTCTACTGAAAGAGCACTAAGTTTTATTACTTTGGTAGGAATGCAGTAGAAACATAGAAACATAGAAGACTGAGGGCAGAAAAACACCTCATGGTCCATCTAGTCTGCCCTTATACTATTTTTTGTATTTTATCTTAGGATGGATCTATGTTTATCCCAGGCATGTTTAAATTCAGTTACTGTGGATTTACCAACCACGTCTGCTGGAAGTTTGTTCCAAGGATCTACTACTTAAGCCTAAAACTTATCAGGAAAAACTTAATGAACTCAATGTGTATAGTCTAGAGGACAGAAGGGAAAGGGGGGACATGATCGAAACATTTAAATAGGTTAAAGGGTTAAATAAGGTTCAGGAGGGAAGTGTTTTTAATAGGAAAGTGAACACAAGAACAAGGGGGCACAATCTGAAGTTAGTTGGGCGAAAGATCAAAAGCAACATGAGAAAATATTATTTTACTGAAAGAGTAGTAGATCCTTGGAACAACTTTCCAGCAGATGTGGTTGGTAAATCCACAGTAACAGAAGTTAAACATGCCTGGGATAAACATATACCCATCCTAAGATAAAATACAGGAAATAGTATAAGGGCAGACTAGATGAACCATGAGGTCTTTTTCTGCCATCAATCTTCTATGTTTCTACATATATGAAGGTCTTAGCATATTTGGGTTTCTTCCCATGTAAGTTTTAGAGATTCCTGGCGACGTTTCGACGAGGTCCCACTCGTCACGTAGTTGCCACACGTGTTCGCCCTAGCACAAGGACAAAAGCACCAGCCTGAAGATGACGAGTGAGACCTCATCAAAATGTCACCAGGAATCTCTAAAACTTACACAGGAACAAACCCAAATATGCCAAGACCTTCATACCTATACCCGTGAAAATCTACGAAAACAAATATACATATATATATATTCATATAGATACATACACACATATATATGTATACATTTAAATACATAAATGCACACACACACACACACACAATCACTAAAATAACACAGGTATGATTTGCAAATTAGCCAATCATTTAAAACCGGGATACTGTTTATTGAAGATAGTTGGTGATCTCCAGTTAGTATAAAAAAACCAAATAATATATTTTCTAGTGTGAATTGCACTTTAGTAAATTGCACTTTATCTCTATATTAGAACATTGATGTCTTATCCATGTTGGAAGAATGGTATTTTTAGAAAACCTAGAAAGCTTAACAGATCTCAGTACTCATTTGGTCCCAGAATCCAGAGCAGTTGTTATAAAGTTGGATTGACTCCAAAATTGCTTGATTTGATTCATGTCCCAGATTTAAAATTAAATTAAGAAAATCAGTGTTCTTTGCCTCCTATTAACCATCATGGGTATCCAGAAATGGCAGTCACTTCTTTGCAAAACAGGATTAATTTGTAAGCAAGGAAAATAACCCCAAGAGGAAACTGCTGTTTAATTCAGAGCCTAGCAAGGCTCCTTTAAATGCTGATTTAAATAGAAACAAAAAAAGGCTTATTTCTTTTTTTTTGCCATAATAAAATACCTTTACATGAATAGTTGCTTTCTTTGGTGGGAATAAAGCCTACTAAAGCTTAGAAAGCTAATCATAAGAAGGGTTGTGCAAGGTGAATTTTTATAGATTTGGTTGTTTTTTTTAAAAAAAAGCTCATTTCCTTTATTATATTGAAATGGTTATTTATCGCTTTTATTGTTCAATTAGGAAATTTTACAAAATGGCATGGATTGCTAACAAACTTCGAACATAGAGATGGCTAAATTTAAAATTGAGTTAAGTACCAGGTATCAAATGGAGACTTGACTTTTACTAAAAAGCAGGAAATAGCAAAACACTAGTTTGTATAATATGCCCAAATTCTAGCTAAAGAAATTTGCCCTATTGTGCAGGGCAAATCCAGACAATGTTGTTTAGGTATCATACAAATCTAGAAAATTGGATTCAGTAAAACATAACTTCATTATGTTGTACAGCCCACCACATGTACAATGCAGCATCTCCCCAGAGCATTATGATTGGAACAGGCCTTGATATAGTCCATTATCTGCAATCCTTAATCCCTGATTTAGATACAGTATATGGGAAAAGAACAATTCTCTTGCATGTTGTCTTCTGGGCTTCAAAATATTCAAAAGGCTCAGTCAAATGTGGCAGCTCTAAAGGGAATCCTGTTTTATCTAATTCCACAAATAGCCTAAACCAACCTGCTTCTATTAAATCCAGTTTATTTTTCTAAATATCAGCATATCTGATCGAGCATTTAAGGGTCTAAGGCAGTGGCGGCGAACTTTTCCCCCCCTTGGGTGACAAAAGAGCGTGTGCATGTGCTATCATGCATGTGTGAGTGCCCACACCCATAATTCAATGCCTGGGGAGGGCGAAAACAGCTCCCCCCCCCCGGAGGCCCTCTGGTGCGTGGAAATGGCCTGTTCCCCTGGTGGACCCAGTAGGCTCGTGTTTCGCTCAGCTCCAAAGGCTTCCCTGGAGCCAGGAGAGGATAAAAACAGCCTCCTCCACACCCCTAGAGGCTCTCTGGAAGCCAAATATGCCCTTCCAGAGCCTCTGTGCAAGCCAAAAATCAGCCGACCAGCACAAACATGAATGTTGGAGCTGAGCTAGGGCAACGGCTCACATGCCAACAGATACGGCTCTGCGTGCCATCTGTGGCACCTGTGCCATAGGTTCACCAACACTGGTCTAAGGAAAAGAAATGTAAATACAGTGTTCCCTCGATTTTCGCGGGTTCGAACTTCGCGAAAAGTCTATACCACGGTTTTTCAAAAATATTAATTAAAAAATACTTCACGGCTTTTTTCCCTATACCACGGTTTTTCCCACCCGATGATGTCATACGTCATCACCAAACTTTCGTCCGCCTTTAATAAATATTTTTTTAAATAAACTTTAATAAATAAACATGGTGAGTAATAATCTAAATGGCTGCTAAGGGAATGGGAAATTGTAATTTAGGGGTTTAAAGTATTAAGGGAAGGCCTGTGATACTGTCCATAGCCAAAAATAGTGTATTTACCTCCGCATCTCTACTTCGCGGAAATTTGACTTTCGCGGGTGGTCTCGGAATGCATCCCCCATGAAAGTAAAGGGAACACTGTATATATAAAAACGAGGCAGGGCATTAATAGCACCATCATAGATGTGCACAAACCTCTTCTATGATCTTTTACATTTCCCCCTGCAATCTCTTGAAATCTCTGTGATCGAGGGAACACTGTATAGTTATTTGAATTAAGGAATTGGAAGCACAACACATTTAGAATGTTTTATTTTTTTCAATTTTTTTAATTTTTTAATTTTATTGTTTTGTCAAGTGCATATTGGTGATATACAAAGATACAACATTGTTTATGTACATGATGCTAGCAAAATAGAAACATTAGGGCAGGGGATGGAAGGCACGGTGGTGCACTTATGCAGACCCCTTAATGACCTGTTAGGAATCGGGAGATTGAATGTTTTTCTTTTTTCAAGGTGCAGATCACTGCGCTTGTACCACATGATGAGATTAACTCAATCCATGAAGGGTTATTATGACTCCGTGTGACACACTGAACCATAAAATATCTGCTTTGCCTGAATTTGCACAACACATTGCTAGGGTGAAGAGCTGTGACAGATTTGTATTCTGAGCTAACAGAATCAAACTTGTAATACAGTAGCTCTATGCTAGTTCAAAAGCAGTTTTGTGATCCTATTAGGTTAGTTCTCTTTGAAGGCTTTAAAAAACAGAGTACGAAATGACCTTGGATATCTTGTAGTCCAACCCCCCATTCCATACAATTTTTTAAAAATGGTAGTCCAATCTCTTCTTAAAGACTCCAGTGTGGGAGCACCCACAACTTATGAATGTGAGTCATTCCACTGATTTATTGTTCTAATTGCAGAATATTTCTCCTTAGTTCTAGGTGGCTTCTCTCCTTGATTAGCTTCTACCCATTGCTTCTTGTCCAGTCCTCAAGACAACAGCAACAAAACAGCAACAAGAGCAGCATTGAAGGACTACCCCTCTAGTTGATCCAGCATCACTCTGCTTAGAAAGGAACCTGGGGTACACACTTTGCTCTCCCTAAAGCAGTGTTTCTCAAATAGTGGGGCGGGGGGCCCTGGGGGTGTAAGGAGTGATGCCAGCGGGGCACGTGACCCTGGGGGTGTGCTTTTTTTGCCGCAGTGAGTAGGGGTTTTTTTTTTGCACCAAACAATAGCAGACAGCACGCAGTAGGAGATATGAAGTGCATATAATAAACTCTTAAGAGACACCATGGAAATATATTTAACAGGGATGAAAAGAAAGGAGGAGAGAGACGGAGATAATGAGACAAACGTAAGTCTCCCGAAAGCTAAGATGAGATGAGAGGCGAGGAAAGACTGGTATGTTTACTGTTTACTGTGTCTAAAAATGTTGGCAGCAGACAGCATGAAGCCAAATAAACACATCACTTAAACACATTACACCCCAATCACACTGATAAGCAACTTGAGTTTTTTCAGCGAAAGCGTGTTGAATATTGCAAACAATTGTCCCACTGGAGAGTTGGGGGGACATTGTAAAATGTTTATTTCTTCTTAGGGGAGATGTAACAGAAAATAGTTGAGAAACACTGCCCTAGAGAAACAAACTCTTTGTGTTGATCTTGCGCATCTATCTTCACAATATCCTAGCCATGGTCTTCCTCTATCGTGTCCAAGAGGCAGGAGTTACACTTTGCCACTTTCATTATGTTTTGAAGGGCTTCTACTGCCAGACCCTCAAGAAGGTTCCCCTCTGCTTAGTCAGGAAACCCTATACTACAAATGGTTATCCAACATCTTCTTAAAAGCTTCCAGTGTTGGAGCATTCACAACTTCTGGAGGCAAACTGTTCCACTGATTAATTGTTCTATCAGGAAATTTCTCCTTAGTTCTAATCTACTTCTCTCCTTGTTTAGTTTCCACCCATTGCTGCTTGTTCTACCCTCAGGTGATTTGGAGAATAGCTTGACTCTTCTTTGTGGCAACCCCTGAGATATTGGAACACTGCTATCATGTCTCCCCTGGTCTTTCTTTTCATTAAACTAGATAATATATCCAGTTTCTGCAACTGTTCTTCATATGTTGTATCCTCCAATCCCTTAGTCATCTTTGTTGCTCTTCTCTGCACTCAACTTCCTTTTTGCATCGTGGCGACCAAAACTGAATGCAATATTCCAAGTGTGGCCTCACCAAGGACTTACAAAGTGGTATTGACACTTCACGTGATCTTGATTCTTGATTCTATCCCTCTGTTAATGCAGCCTAGAATTGTGTTGGCTTTTTTGGCAACACACTGCTGGCTCATATTTAAATGGTTGTCCACTAGGACTCCAACATCCCTCTTACAGTTACTACTATTGATCAAAGTACAGTACTATATATACTGTACCTGTGCATTTTGCTTCTATTGCCTACATATATAACCTTACTTTTTTCACCATTGAATTTCATTTGAGATTCCCATGTCTGTAGAGAAGAATTTCTAAATGACAGCCCTCACAAAAAAGGAAATAGAGAATTTTAAATTTTCAGGAAGCTCAAACTGCCCAAGAAGCTGCTGATACAGTTCTAGAGAGGATTCATCGAGTCTGTCATCTGCACCTCTATCACTGTCTGGTTTGGTGCTGCAACCCAACAGGACACAAACTCCCGAGGATAATCACAACTGCAGAAAAAACAGTTGCTGCCAACTTGCCTTCCATTGAGGACCTGTATACTGCACGAGTCAAAAAGAGGGCGGGAAAAATATTTACTGACCCCTCGCATCCTGGACACAAACTGTTTCAACTCCTACACTCAAAACGTTGCTACAGAGCACTACACACCAAGACAACTAGACACAAGAACAGTTTTTTCCTGAACGCCATCACTCTACTAAACAAATAATTCCCTCAACACTGTCAGACTTTTTACTAAATCTGCACTTCTATTTCTACTAGTTTTTCTCATCATTCCTATCATCCTTTTCCTCCCACTTAGGACTGTATGACTGTAACTTGTTGCTTGTATCCTAAGATTTTTATTAATATTGATTGTTTCTTCATTGCTTATTTGACTCCTATGACAATCATTAAATGTTGTACCACATGATTCTTGACAAATGTATCTTTTTCTTTTATCTACACTGAGAGCATATGCACTCAGACAAATTTCTTGTGTGTCCGATCACATTTGGCCAATAAAATTCTATTCTATTCTATTCTATTCCATTCCAATCTATTGAGGCCTACTGTGCTTCATGAGAAAGGAAATAATTGAAAGTGGAGAAACATTTGCAAATTTTGATGTTCATCAAGAACAATTACAAGCATTGACCCTCTTGGCAAAAGGTATGGCTCATACAAGAAAGAAATAACCCAATGTTTCATTTGGCAGAAAGAGGTATCTCATAAAAGATCATGTTTAATAAGAGGACACTATTTGACTCAACACAGAGATTGGAAACCCTGCAGCAGCTCTTTCATATGCCAAGCAATGTATCCTAGCACACTGATGCTAGTTCCAAAGCATTCATTTACAAGATAGCTTTGTAGAGTTTCAACAACCACTCACCAATGCAATGTAAACAAAAGCCATTTATCTAACTGGCTTGCTTTGAATGCTGGTTATTTCTTTCCCTTCCGTTTCTTATGGAAACTGCAGTTTAATGTTTCCAAATGTAAAATAATGCACTTGGGGAAAAGGAATCCTCAATCTGAGTATTGTATTGGCAGTTCTGTGTTAGCAAATACTTCAAAAGAAAAGGATTTAGGGGTAGTGATTTCTGACAGTCTCAAAATGGCTGAACAGTGCAGTCAGGCGGTAGGGAAAGCAAGTAGGATGCTTGGCTGCATAGCTAGAGGTATAACAAGCAGGAAGAGGGAGATTATGATCCCGCTATATAGAATGCTGGTGAGACCACATTTGGAATACTGTGTTCAGTTCTGGAGACCTCACCTACAAAAAGATATTGACAAAATTGAACGGGTCCAAAGACGGGCTACAAGAATGGTGGAAGGTCTTAAGCATAAAACATATCAGGAAAGACTTAATGAACTCAATCTGTATAGTCTGGAGGACAGAAGGAAAAGGGGGGACATGATCGAAACATTTAAATATATTAAAGGGTTAAACAGGGTCCAGGAGGGAAGTGTTTTTAAAAGGAAAGTGAACACAAGAACAAGGGGACACAATCTGAAGTTAGTTGGGGGAAAGATCAAAAGCAACATGAGAAAATATTATTTTACTGAAAGAGTAGTAGATCCTTGGAACAAACTTCCAGCAGACGTTGTAGATAAATCCACAGTAACTGAATTTAAACATGCCTGGGATAAACATATATCCATCCTAAGATAAAATACAGAAAATAGTATAAGGGCAGACTAGATGGACCAGGAGGTCTTTTTCTGCCGTCAGACTTCTATGTTTCTATGTTTCTATCTTAATTTACTCTGGGTGTTTTCATGTGACATGCTCCTCACTTTTAAACAATTCATTCAAACCCAATTTTCTGGATTTGCAGGACACAACAAACCACTCGCCAAAGCTGAGTTTGCAGAATTTGCTTAAAATGTGTGTGGTGTCCTAATGTGTTTCCTGGACACAGCCTCTGAGTAGCAATTGGGGGTGGTTGATGAAATGAAAGTTTATCAGGCCTGCTTTTATTTTTTGTTAAAGACAAATGAGAAGATAACAGCAAATCCTACATGGCAAAGAGGGAGAGATGCCTCTTTAAACTGGCAATTTTAAAACTTGTGGACTAATTAAGCCTATGCTGTCTAGAGAATTCTGGGAGTTGAAATCCACAAGTCTTAAAATTGGCAAGTTTGATGACCTCTGCTGTACAGCACAAACAAATGACATTGTCACTAATGCTACATTGATGAGATGACAACATCTCTTGCAAATTATTTTCTCTTTGCATCATGGCTCCGAAAACAGAACAACCTTTTATTGCATGTTATCATGCAATAAAATAACTGAATAATCAGTTATTTTACGTTTTAAGAGAGCATATGCACCAAGACAAATTCCTTGTGTATCCAATCACATGGCCAATAAAGAATTCTATTCTATTCTATTCCTATTCTATTCCTATTCTATTCCTATTCTATTCCTATTCTATTTCTATTCTATTTCTGTTTCTCTTTCTGTTTCTCTTTCTGTTTCTCTTTCTGTTTCTATTCTGTTTCTATTCTATTCCATTCCAGTCAATTCCACTCCTCTCTGCTCTATTCTATTTCCATTCCATTCCATATTTTCTATTCTGTTCTGTTCTATTCTACTCTAATGTTATGAATTATTAATCTCTATTCTTGCTTGATATGCTGTCTCTACACAACTAGAGTTACACAGTTTTGATTTGCTCCAGGATACTTAAGGATCTTTTTGTATCTTCTCTGAAACATCTTCCAGACATCTGGAACAATAATTGGTGGTGGTAATTGGTTTAGAGGCTTGATCTGTCTTCTTTTCCTTCTTGATGATAGATAAATGACATTTCTGTAAGTAGGTCTGTCTTGATTGCTGGTGATTCCCCCCCCCCCTTCATCTGTCTGTTTCCAGAGATCGGTGCTGAAATTAAACAGTCCACAGGCTTACCATGTTTAGAGTCATGGCATGGAGAATTGTTATCTGCCTCTTAAACTTTCTGTCAAGTATTTTCTACACTGGATCTTGACCAGAGCTGCATCCCAAGGACTGATCTAATACAAATCTAGATTTGAGATGGAGAATAGGGAACTGCTTTCATAATAAATGAAGCCATCACACCTCCCACCAAAGCAGGCTCTTTGCCCAAGTGGCCTAACATTAGGTAGCTTCCCTCACACCTTAGGACAAACTCTTAAAAAAAATACTTTTGAGGAGGACATAATAAGTTTGGGGCATTGCACAGGAGTACCTCAGTACATCAGGCGAACGCCTTTGCCTGAGGTACCCTGTTTTGGGCTCCCAACCCAAAGTTTATTTAGGCCGCACCAAACTTCCTGCTCTTGTCTCTTCCATACGAAGCAGGCGAAGGAGCTCCACAAGGTGCTCAGGGAGGGGACGTAGGGAGGGGAGGGACGCGTAGCCTTTTGAAACCTTGCCCGGCGCGCGAGCCGCTTTCTCACTTCAAAGTCGGGTGCAGCGCAGCGCTTGGAGAGAAGAGAGACGCGCAGGCATCTCGGACTCTCGCCCTCCACCGGGCGTGCTAGGCGGCGATGCTTCCTCGCCAGATTCCCGAGTTCGGGATGACGACGGCGGGCGGCCGCCAACGCCGCCGCCGCCGCCGCAACAGTCCAGCACGTAAGTGGCCAAGCGCGCGTGAGGCGCGGGGTGTGTGTGTGTGTGTGTGTGTGTGTGTGTGTGTGTGGTATCCTGACGCTTCTTCTGGGCTGTAAACTCCCGGAGCTTGTGGAGACGTTGGGGGACACTTCTTTTTCTCTCACCACCGCCCGGTTTGCAAACTGGAATCACTGTTGCGCAACTGCCAACGATTCGAGCCTGGCCTCTTCCTAAGTTTTTGGCAGCGCTTCTTGGGGCGAAGTGGGTTGCCTCCGTTCTTTCCTGTTTCTTCCCTTCTCTCTCTCTTGAGATCCAGGAGAGGGTGCGGTTACTAATCGCACGTGCGTCCAGATTTGGGCTTCTTGTTACTGGGGGAGGGGGGGGGGGTTGTCTTCTTACCTCCACGTTGGTAAGAAGACAATTTTGGGCGCCAGATTGCCCTACTAGCTGAGACAGTTGACCTTCTGAAGGGGGAAGTTGTTTTTCGGGAAGGTTTGGGGGTGGGGGTGGGGGTGAGATGTAACTTTTGTGCCCGTCTTTCTTTACTTACAACAAGTCGTCTTCCTTGGATGTGGAGTCGTAGTTGCTGGGTTTACGGCGCTGATTTTCCTAGTATCCCGCAGGATTGGAAAGAGCCGCCTGATTTGGAGAGGGTGTTTCCTCCGCTCGAAGCAGCGCCTTTTCCAGCTGTCTGGCGTTGGATGAGCCGAGGGGTATGTCTGTTGGACGGGCTGAAACTTTTCGAAGTATTCCTAACTAGTTATATTACAGGCTTGGCCAATAACTAATCAACTACAATTTGGGTCAACGGGATGCCAGCGCTAAAATTAATGTCTGCATACTTACCCTAGGTAGTTTAGACAGGATCATACCAGGATCCTGATCCTGGTTACTTTGATAAACCAAATTAAACCTGTGTAATGTGAAGGCAGATGTGGCTGCCGGGCCATGTGTGTCTGAACAGAAGACATGAGTGTAAATCTTGGGTTTTTTTTCTTTATCTCCTCTGTGGTTCATCATTGAGCTGGGTGCTGCATAATTGTTCTGTTAGTTTTATCCTCAAAACATCCCTGCTAGCTAGGTAGAGAGAATGCAAGAAAATCTCCAAGAATATTTTTTTATAAGGAAGAGCTTATAACTTTCTTCTCTTAAAGAGAAATTAATATTGAGTGCTTGATATTTTGTTTCAAGGATTGTATTTGTAACTCAGTTGTGTGGTAAATCTGTTTTGGGGGTGAAGGGAGGAAAGGAGGAAGGAAGGAAGGAAGGAAGGATGGAAGGAAGGATGGAAGGAAAGAAAGAAAGAAAGAAAAGAGAGAGAGAGGAAGGAAGGAAAGAAAGAGAGAGAGGGGGAAGAAAGAAAGAAAGAAAAAGAGAGAGGAAGGAAGAAAGAAAGAAAGAGAGAGAGAAGAAGGAAGGAAGGAAGGAAGGATTGAAGGAAGAAAAAAGAAAGAAGAAAGAAAGAAAGAAAGAAAGAAAAAAACAATCTTGCAACTTTTGGGGATGCTGAACTATGCTTTTATTCCTGGTAACTTTCACCAGATGGCCATTTAACAAATAATAGTAACAAACAATAACAGTAGCTGGTAGAACTTTGAATCTGATACTATCTATTTTTAGTCTATAGCAATGGCTGGTATCAGCTTCAAATCCAAGTTCCTGTGGATTGCCAGGGAATTCCTAGGAATCTTAGGCCAGGTTTCGGGACAGGGAAAATCTGCAGTGCTATTTTAAGAGCGTTACTGGTACTTATGTATAATGCCAAGGCAATGTGGCTTTATAGATCCTGCGCGTCTTCAATAGAAGAAATCACTGCATTTATCAGGGATGTGAAGTCTACAGTTATTGCAAGAAAAAGATAAGTGTTCAGAATCCAGAAAGCTTCAGGTTCAAGGCTAGGCTGAAAAATGAAAAAAACACCAAAAAACCAAAAATAATCCATGCAAAAGGAGGTAGCACAGCATACCATCTATGTAGTTGCCAAGAAGGCAATGCTGATGTACAATAAAATCATTTTAACTTGCATATAAAAGAAGAGGATGCTTTTCACCCAGGATTACTGGATCTAGGATTGTCATTGGCTCTCGATTAGAAAGTTGATGTTCAGTATTAGCTTGTCCCCATCTTAAGAAGGACAATAAGAGCCACTATTCCACTAAAGGCCTTCTTTCTCTCTTAACTCTGCCACCAAAAATGTTTGCTGGCAGATAGGCTAATAGAAAACATTTAATCTCACAGCTTTTTTTCCTACTGTAAATACATTTTTGAAAGTAGGTATTTGACCTAAATACATTTTTATTTGTGTATATCCCACCTTTCTACTCTGATGGTACTGAAAGTAGCCAAAAGAAATGATATTTTATAAAAATCTAAAAAGTTTTTTTTTAAAAAAGAAGTCTTAAATTAACCTTGTAGAAACATAGAAATACAGAAGACTGACGGCAGAAAAAGACCTCATGGTCCATCTAGTCTGCCCTTATACTATTTCCTGTATTTTATCTTACAATGGATATATGTTTATGCCAGGCATGTTTAAATTCAGTTACTGTGGATTTACCAATCACGTCTGCTGGAAGTTTGTTCCAAGGATCTACTACTCTTTCAGTAAAATAATATTTTCTCATGTTGCTTTTGATCTTTCCCCCAACTAACTTCAGATTGTGTCCCCTTGTTCTTGTGTTCACTTTTCTATTAAAAACACTTCCCTCCTGAACCTTATTTAACCCTTTAACATATTTAAATGTTTCGATCATGTCCCCCCTTTCCCTTCTGTCCTCCAGACTATACAGATTGAGTTCATGAAGTCTTTCCTGATACGTTTTATGCTTAAGACCTTCCACCATTCTTGTAGCCCGTCTTTGGACCCGTTCAATTTTGTCAATATCTTTTTGTAGGTGTGGTCTCCAGAACTGAACACAGTACTCCAAATGAGGTCTCACCAGCGCTTTATATAAGGGGATCACAATCTCCCTCTTCCTGCTTGTTATACCTCTAGCTATGCATCCAAGCATCCTACTTGCTTTTCCTACCACCTGACCACACTGCTCACCCATTTTGAGACTGTCAGAAATCACTACCCCTAAATCCTGTATAATACCCCTAAATACCCCTAAATCCCATAGCAAGCATTTAATTTATTAATTGAAAGTATTGGCAGATGAACTGTCTCTTCTTAGATTTTTTTTTTTCCCCAAAGGCTGAGATTGGGAAATTATTGCAACTTCTAAGGAATGTGTTTCCTAAGTAACACAGGAGAAGGACCTTCCCATTTGCCATAAAAAAATGAGTCCAGGACAGGAGCATCTTCGAAAGAGTCCATCTGCCCAGCCCCCTTCCAGGAAGACTTTCCTGGCTGGATAAGTTCCTAATAGGTAAAAAACCGAAATCTTATGGAAGCTTAGGAGTGTAGTGATGATGAAAGCACATCAAATGCTGCCATCCTGACCAGCAGTGTTGTCAGTTCTGATGCTTCAAGATGCTTCAACATCTTTGGGTCCAAATGTAAGAAAGTAAATATGGATTCCCACTTTTACTCCTCTGAAGGGAAACAGAATGCTTAATAGAACAGCGTACAACCTTCAACAGTGGAGTTTTGGAACATGTGAAAGCAGATGTAACTCATCTTTCTCTGGCTAATTAGAGCAGCTGTGAGTCTGGCAATAGACACAACTGCCTTAGACGTTCCGAAAGAGGAAATACTCCTACACATTCCAAAGGGAAGATATGGATAGTTCTGGTGGTCGGGTTATTTTTTTCTCGTGCTCTTCTCCTTATAGAAATAGAAATGTTTGGTTTCTGAATAAATATACTTAGGTAATTATATTCTACATCGGGTAGGGAGATTAAAGTTTGGACTGAAAATAAACCATGCAGTCTGACTGTTCTACAACCCCCATGGATACTAACATTTAGACTACAACAGGGGTTAGTATTCTGTGGCGGTTCTAGAACTGTCAGACTACATGGTTTATTTTCAGTCCAAATTTTACTTAATCTCCCTGCCCTATGTAGAATATAATGACCTAAAGGATTTTAGACTACAGCCTAAAGGAGCCTTGGTGGCGCAGTGGTTAGAGTGCAGTGCTGCAAGCTGCTTCTCCTAATAGCTGGCTGTAGTTCACCAGTTCAAATCTCCCCAGGCTCAAGGTTGACTCAGCCTTCCATCCTTCCGAGGTGGCTAAAATGAGGACCCAGATTGTTGGGGGGGGGGGGGCAATCTGCTGACTCTGTAAACCAGGGGTCCCCAACCACCGGGCCGCGGACCAGTACCGGGCCGCGGGGCATGTTGCACCGGTCCGTGGAGTCAGCAGCTGCCGGCCCTCATGCCGCCACCCCCTCCCTCCAGCGCTTCACCTCCCGCCTGGCAAGAGGCCTCAGGAGGCAGGTTCTGCCGGCCACAGGACGATGGATGGGACAGAGGGGCGGGAAGGACCGAGAGGCTCAAGCCTCTTTTGGCTTCTGCCGTGGGGCGCTTTTGTGTTTTTGGCTGGGGAGAGGCAGGAGGGCCAGCCTGACCCCCTCTCTCCAGCGCTTAGCTCCCACTGGGCAAGAGGGCTTGGGAGGCAGGTTCTGCCAGCCATAGAGCGATGGCGGTAAAGAGGGGTGGGGAGGACCAGCACCCCCATGCTTAATCCCGCCCCCAACCACACCCCTTTCTGCTCCCACCGGGCCATAGAAAAATTGTCTTGCTGAAACTGGTCCCTGGTGGAAAAAACGTTGGGGACCACTGCAGTGTAAACCACTTAGAGAGAGGTCTGTAAAGCACTATGAAGCAATATATAAGTCTAAATGCTATTGCTATTTAGACCCCTTGAAGTCTAAAGGACTGAAGGACTATCACTCCTGACTATTATTATTATTTTATTATTATTATTTATTAGATTTGTATGCCGCCCCTCTCCATAGACTCAGGGCGGCTCACAACAGTGATAAAAACAATACATGGTAACAAATCTAATAATTAAACTCTAAAATAACAGTTTTACATTACAAAGTCTAAAAAGAAAAACAATAGATAAAATACATACACACAGTCATATCATGCACAAAATTACATAGGCAAGGGGGGGATGTCTCAGTTCCCCCAAGCATGATGATAGAGGTGGGTTTTAAGGAGTTTACGAAAGGCAAGGAGGGTGGGGGCAGTCCTAATCTCTGGGGGAAGTTGGTTCCAGAGGGTCGGAGCCGCCATAGAGAAGGCTCTTCCCCTGGGTCCCGCCAGATGACATTGTTTAGTCGACAGGACCCAGAGAAGACCAACTCTGTAGGACCTAACCGGCCTCTGGGATTTGTGTGGCAGAAGGCTCAGTGGCTAAGACACTGAGTTTGTCAATCAGAAAGGTCGGCAGTTTGGCGGGATCAAATCTCTAGTATAGATCTCCCGCGTGAACAGCGGGTTGGACTAGATGATCTCCAAGATCCCTTCCAACTCTGTTACTGTTAGGGGTATCAAACATAAGGTGTGTGGGCCGGATTTGGCTGCGATGGGGTTAGATCCAGTCCATAGGGCTGTCCTGGTGTAATCAATGCGAAGGGGAAAGATCAGTCCAACCTAACTTTGGTCAACACCATCCAATGCAAAGAGGAAGCATTTGGGGAGTGGGGTCAAATTGGCCTCACCCACCCAGTCAGCCACACCTTTCCCCCTGAGGTCAACCACAGCCCTGATGTGCCTCTCAATGAAATAAGGTTCAGGAGGGAAGTGTTTTTAATAGGAAAGTGGACACAAGAAAAAAGGGGGCACAATCTGAAGTTAATTGGGGGAAAGATCAAAAGCAACATGAGAAAATACTATTTTACTGAAAAGTAGTAGATCCTTGGAACAAACTTCCAGCAGACGTGGTTGATAAATCCACAGTACCTGAATTTAAACATGCCTGGGATAAACATATATCCATTGTAAGATAAAATACAGAAAATAGTATAAGGGCAGACTAGATGGATCATGAGGTCTTTTTCTGCCGTCAGTCTTCTAGGTTTCTATGTTTCTATGAGTTTGACACTCCTGGACTACAACATGCAAAACCAAGATCAAGAAGAGTGTTCTTGATTGTTCAATGATGATAGCCAATCCTTGTGCAGCAGGAAATTTCAAATAATTTGGAATGTTGCTATCTCTCCTTAGTAGCCAAAAACTGCAAGTTATGTTTTCTCAAGCCCCTGAAGCACAACCACCCAGGCTGGGCATCTCCTTTCTTGAAGTTCATCCATCAGCGGACGCCTTACTCCAAAGTATGCATACAGTCTGTCCCTTCCCTCACATTGTGCTGATTTCATTGCTCATTTTGAATTAAAAGTATTTTTTAATATAATTTTTTTTATTGGTTTATTTACTAAATTAACAACAAACAAAAAATACTTAAAAGAAAAGGTGCCCAACACCAATAAAAACCCCACCACCATTGAATTAAAAGTATTGATACCCTGCATTATCTATGCTTTAAAAAGTTTTGGATTTTATCGTGTTTTCAAAACGTTGTTAGATGCAGTTAGGCAATACTCCCGGTATTTTATAAAGGGAAATTAGAGCTCAAACTTAAAGAGATAATCAGTGTATTCAATGCCTCAAACTATAGTTTTGCTGTCTTAAGTTAAAGCTTTGTCCTAAGATAGGAGTTCTAACTGTGTTGAATTACATGGTTGTATTTTTGGCCTCTCATTCTCTGGATTTCTGAGCATAAAATTGTCTGCTATTTTAGATAACCTTTATAATGGGTATGAAGGAAATGCAAAAGCACTCCATTAAAAAAAAATCAGATAGAACTACGGATTCAAGCAAACGTTGGCCAAGTTTTAAAAGTTCATAATCCAAAGATGAAAGAGTTTAATGACAGATTTGATTCCTTTGATCAGCAGATGCGGTCAGTAGATCTGGGTGGATAGTCAAAAGCAGAAACAAATCTTGTTTTTCACTACTCTTTAACAACTCATCTTAGGATTGTATTTTGGCCAAGGCCAGCCCAAGATAATTTGGCTCAGAAAAATCAAAATAAGACACACTTCCCACTAATTGCCATGCAGAAGAATCCATTGCAGCCTCATAGAAAAGGCAACTGCTCCATTTTCATGTGAACGGGGAGATGGGGGAAGAATATAATCTTTTTTTAGCATAATAGGATCTTGGTATATCTACTAAATCAGTGTTTCCCAACCTTGGCAACTTGAAGATATTTGGACTTCAACTCCCAGAATTCCCCAGCCAGCGAATGCGAATGCTGGCTGGGGAATTCTGGGAGTTGAAGTCCAAATATCTTCAAGTTGACAAGGTTGGGAAACACTGTATTAAATGATAAGATGATGTTAATACAATTTTGACTATTATCTTTTGGAATAATGATTGTTTTAAATCTGGAGGGTCAGGGAAGGATCTGATTAATGTTCCTTAGACCAGTGATTTCCAAACTTTTTTGAGCCGCGGCATATTTTTTGCATTTACAAAATCCTGGGGCACATTGAGCGGGGGGGGGGGGAAAGTTTGGACAACCCCCCCTCTCTTCCTCCCTTTCACTCTATTTCTCTCTCCCTCCCTCTTTCTCTCTCTTCCTTCCTCTTTCTTTCTCTCTCTCTCTGTCCCTCTTTCTCTCTTCCTTTCTTTCTCTCCTTTTTGCTCTCTTTCTCTTTCTCCCTCCCTCCCTCTGCCTTTCTCTCTCCCTCCTCCCCCTCTTTTTCTCTCTCTCTCTTGCTTTCTCCCTCTCTCTTTCTCTTTCTTTCTCTCTCTCTCTCTGTCTCTCTTGCTTTCTTTCTCTTACAGAGTCCGGTAATGAGTTCCACACTTCGACAACTCGATTACTAAAGTTGTATTTTTAAAAATAAAACTTTATTAATTTTTCATTAAAAACTGTATTTTTTACAGTCAAGTTTGGAGCAGTTAATATTAAGTTTGAATCTCTTGTGTGCTCTTGTGTTGTTGTGGCTGAAGCTGAAGTAGCCGTTGAAGGCAGGATGTTGCAGCATATGATCTTGTGGGCAATACTTAGATCATGTTTAAGGTGTCGTAGTTCTAAGCTTTCTAGATCCAGGATTGTAAGTCTAGTTTCATAGGGTATTCTGTTTCAAGTGGAGGAGTAAAGGGCTCTTCTGGTGAAGTATCTGGACATTTTTCAGGATGTTAATGTCCGAGATGCGGTATGGGTTCCAAGCAGATTCAAGGATGGGTCTGTTGAAAGTTTTGTAAACTCTGCTAAGTAGTGTGAGATTGCCAGAGCAGAAGCTATGTAGGATTAAGTTAACAAATCTTGAAGCCTTTTGGTGATGTTGTTGCAGTGGGCTTTGGCACTTAGGTCTTTTGTTATTAGTATTCCAAGGTCTTTTACTGAGTGTGGGTTATTTGTGAGATTTTGTTTATTCAGTTTATATTTGAAGTTCTCGTTCTTTTTACCAATGTAGAGGACGGAGCATTTGTTGGTTGAGATTTGGAGTTGCCAGGCATTAGACCAATCAGAGACAGAGTCTAGGTCTTTTTGGAGAATAGCTGTGTTATCAGTGGTGTTGAAGAGTTTTACATAATCGGCGAAGAGAACACAGTTGCTTGTGATGTGATCGCAAAGGTCATTGATGTAGAGAATGAAGAGTGTTGGTCCCAGTACCAGTACGCTGCCTTGGGGAATGCCGCTTTTAACAGGGACGGGATTGGAAATGGCACTTCCTATTTTGAAAACTTGTCTGTTTGATAGGAATGCTGTAATCCAGTGGTGGAGGAATCCTGAGATACCATAGAATATGAGTTTTAGGAGTAGTTTGTTGTGGACCACTGAATTGTGGCAAGAAGGGTCATAAAATGGAACAAAACTCACTTAACAATTGTTTATTTATCAATGGAAGCATTGGACTCAATTGTGGTCATAAGCTGAGGTCTAGATCACTCTGGGCTTTCCTAAATATGCCCATGTCACACCAACACTCCGCAGTCTGCATTGGTTGCCGAGCAGTTTCCGGTCACAATTCAAAGTGTTGGTTATGACCTATAAAGCCCTTCATGGCACTGGACCAGAATATCTCCGGGACCGCCTTCTGCCATATGAATCCCAGCTACCAGTTAGGTCCCACAGAGTTGGCCTTCTCCAGGTCCCGTCAACTAAACAATGTCATTTGGCGGGACCCAGGGGAAGAGCCTTCTCTGTGGCGGCCCCGACCCTTTGGAACCAACTACCCCCAGATATCAGAGTTGCCCCCACCCTCCTAGCCTTTCGTAAGCTCCTTAAAACCCACCTCTGTTGTCAGGCATGGGGGAATTGACATGTTCCCTCCCCCTAGGCTTATAAAATTTATGCATGGTACACTAGTATGTATGGTTTTAATTTGTGGGTGTTTTTTTTTTTAATTAACTTAAATATTAGATTTGTTTTACATTGTATTGTTATTGCTGTGAGCCGCCCCGAGTCTGCGGAGAGGGGTTGCATACAAATCTGATTAAACTTAAACTTAAACTTAACACACAAAACCAAATAGGATAAATATACAAAAATGAACAAAACACATCCTATAGAGATACTTTATTACTAGGTCTCATAATCACAAGAGTAAATGGGATGGTTGACAGGTACTATATATCTTCTATACAAAACACAAACATATGGTCCGATGCCATGAAGGGCTTTATAGGTCATAACCAACACTTTGAATTGTGACCGGAAACTGATCGGCAACCAATGCAGACTGTGGAGTGTTGGTGTGACATGGGCATACCTGGGGAAACCCATGATTTCTCTCGCAGCTTCATTCTGCACGATCTGAACTACTTACCTGTTCTACTGGCTCGCTAAGGTGTGCACATTGCCTGTGCACATGCACGCTGTCATCTGCGCATGTGCAGAGAGTCAAAACCCGGACTTGACAACATCCCGGTTTTGCAGGGTAGAGCCTCCCATTGCCAATTCTATGGGCTCTCATGAGCCAGATAGAGATGGTTGCATTTCACCTCTGGTTGTAAGTCAAGAACATGTGGTGGAAAAGACATTTTCCACCACTTCACAAAATTTTATTCAAAAATAACACCCTGGAAAATCCTTAATCAAGGGTCCCCAATCTCTGGGCCATGCCCCACTGGTGCCATGAGCTATTTGCAAGTGGGGTACAGAAACAGTGGGTGCATGCACATCTCATTTGCCTGAGCAGTGGGGTGATGGTGCACATGTGCATTCCATTTGTATGAGTAATGGGCATGCATGCCAGATGGAAATACCCCCACCTCCAGTTTGTATAGCTGGAAAGGCTGGGAAACGCAATCCTAAAACATCCTGTGAATCTGGCACTAAAGACTTTTTTCTTTGGCATGAGAATAAATCTGTCCGAAAGTTGGAAAACAGATATCATCACAGCCAACTCTGAGTTGTGGCAAGAAAAAGAGATCATGTCAATGTTCCAGGTAAGTGTTGGTTATGACCTATAAAGCCCTTCATGGCATCGGACCAGAATATCTCCGGGACTGCCTTCTGCCGCACGAATCCCAGCGACAGGTTAGGTCCCACAGAGTTGGCCTTCTCTGGGTCCCGTTGACAAAACAATGTCATCTGTCGAGACCCAGGGAAAGAGCCTTCTCTGTGGCGGCCCCGACCCTCTGGAATCAACTCCTCCCAGAGATTAGGACTGCCCCCACCCTCCTTGCCTTCCGCAAATTCCTCAAAACTCACCTTTGTCATCAGATATGGGGAAATTGATTCCCCTGGGCAGTTTCCGCTTTATGTATGGTCTGTATGAGATATATGATTGTTTTTATATGAAGGGTTTAAAATTGTTCTTAAGTTTTATAAGATTTGTACTGTTTCTTGTTGTGAGCTGCTCTGAGTCTTCAGAGAGGGGCGGCATACAAATCTAATCAATCAATCAATCACCCATAGAAAACAATTCTGAGATGATGATAATAATAATAATAATAATAATAATAATAATAATAATAATAATTTATTGGATTTGTATGCCGCCCCTCTCCGTAGACTCGGGGCGGCTAACAACAATAATAAAAACAACATGTACAATCCAATAATAAAAAACAACTAAAACCCCTATTATAAAACCAAACATACACACAAATATACCATGCCTAGGGGGAAGGGCTATCTCAACTCCCCCATGCCTGGCGGTATAAATGAGTCTTGAGTAGTTTATGAAAGACAGGGAGGGTGGGGGCAGTTCTAATCTCCGGGGGGAATTGGTTCCAGAGGGCCGGGGCCACCACAGAGAAGGCTCTTCCTCTGGGGCCCGCCAAACAACATTGTTTAGTCGACAGGACCCGGAGAAGGCCAACTCTGTGGGACCTTATCGGTCGCTGGGATTTGTGTGGTAGCAGGCGGTTCCTGAGGTAATCTGTTCCAATGCCATGTAGGGCTTTAAAGGTCATGACCAAAGAGATAGCCAGATTCCTCAAAGAACAGTTTATTGGATATTTCATATTGGCACAACTGGTGAAAGCCGACTCTGAAATTTCCCGCAGCTTTCACCTGATTAAAGTTTCTCCTCTCTCCCTAAGTCACTGGTGGTGACGCTGTACAATCCAGGTGCTGGCGGGTCGGTTGGTTACTTGCTCCTTCTCTAGCCAGCCACCTGCGAGAATGTCCTTGCTTCCCACAGGGAAACTTTATTGTTTGGCTACAAACCCCATCTAACTATTTCTCCCCTCCTGCCACTATTTTGTGGCAATTCTGAAGCCTCCGAGATGGCTTCAGCCAGGTTCACTTCAGGGTTGACAGCTCATTTCTCCCCATCATTTTGTGCCAATTTCTGAGGCCACTCAGCCATTATTGTAAAGGGGCAAACCTGTCTTCTTTGATCTTGTTATCGAAAGTCATAGAGAAAACCTTGGTGAAAATACAGTGATACCTCATCTTACAAACGCCTCATTATACAAACTTTTCGAGATACAAACCCGGGGTTTAAGATTTTTTTGCCTCTTCTTACAAACTATTTTCACCTTACAAACCCACCGCTGCTGCTGGGATGCCCCACCTCCGGACTTCTCTTGCCAGCGAAGCATTCGTTTTTGCGCTGCTGGGATTCCCCTGAGGCTCCCCTCCATGGGAAACACCACCTCCGGACTTCCGTGTTTTTGCGATGCTGCAGGGGAATCCCAGCATCGCAAAAATGAGCGCTTCGCTGGCAACAGAAGTCCAGAGGTAGGGTACCCCAGCGAAGGGAGCATCAGTGAAATTGCAGCATCGCAAAAACACCAAAGTCCTCGAAACCCCACCTCCGGACCTCTGTGTTTTTGCTTCGGGCGCTTCGGCTGGCAAAGGGGGTGAATTTTGGGCTTGCACGCATTAATCGCTTTTCCATTGATTCCTATGGGAAACATTGTTTCGTCTTACAAACTTTAAGAACCTCGTCCTGGAACCAATTAAGTTTGTAAGACAAGGTATCACTGTATTTGAAAATGGTTGCAAAAGAGTTTGGTGGTTTAAGGCATGAAGCTAGAAACTAGGACATTGTGAGTTCTAGCCCCTCTTTAGGCATGGATGAGGGTGGCATAGTAGCACTGGAGGCTACTTCAGCTAACTGCTAGATGTAGTTCAGCAGTTCAAATCACACCACCGACTCAAGGTTGACTCAGCCTTCAATTCTTCTGAAGTGGGTAAAATGAGGACTCATTTTTTGGGGGGCAGTAGTCTGATTCTGTAAAATGCTTAGAGAGGGCTGTAAAAGCACTAGGAAGCGGTGTATAAGTCTAAGTGCTATAATGCTATGGATGTTGGACAGGAAACCTGAGCCAATCGCTTCTTCTCCTCTCAGCCCATCTCATCTGTGAGAAAATTAGGAAATTTAAATTAGTATGTGAATTTAATGAATTTATAGTGTATTCTTTTTCTGTATACAAATAGCCTTCTAAGATGAGAGGGGTAATTGTAACCCCACTTATTTGTTTAATGTTTGTAAGTCTGTTCGTCAATTTTATGAAAATCAATAAAGTTTATTTTTTAAAAAAGAGAGAGAGAAAATTAGGAAGAGAAAGACATGCTCACTTCCCCAAGTTACTTATAAAAATAATAAGGTGAAATAAAAACAATCTTTTTTTAAAACAAGCAAAATGGACAGAAATGTTCCTTTAGCCCTGGAGGGAAAAAATAAAGTATTAGGAAGAGACTCAGACCAGCTCCTCCCTGTCTCACTGGGTTATAAGAGGGAAAGAAAAAGAGAGACTTGCAACATTGTTTACTATAGTTTAATTTAATAAAGTAGATTCTAGTCTTGTTTCCTGATTTGGATAACCATGAAAGGCTGGCATCCATGGAGACATGAGGAAAGTTGGATGACAGTAAAAGATGAGAGTAAGGAAATGCAAACTTTGTTTGCGTGATTATTTATTTATTTTGTCAAGCATGTGTTAGATCAGTGTTTCCCAACCTTGGCAACTTGAAGATTTTTGGACTTCAACTCCCAGAATTCCCCAGCCAGAGAATGCTGGCTGGGGAATTCTGGGAGTTGAAGTCCAGATATCTTCAATTTTCCAAGGTTGAGAAACACTGTGTTAGATAACAGATATAAGTATAAATAGCACTATGAATATACGAAATAGATACAAATAAAAGGGAACATTAGGACAGGGATGGTAAGCATCCTGGTATGCTTATGCACGCTCCTTAAAATCCTCTTAGGAATTGGGTGAGGAATGGGGTGAGGTCGACAGTAGACAGTCTTAAGGTTATGATGATTTGTTATAATTAGGGGTAGTGATTTCTGACAGTGTGAAAATGGGTGAACAGTGCAGTCAGGCGGTAGGGAAAGCAAGTAGAATGTTTGGTTGCATAGCTAGAGGTGTAACAAGCAGGAAGAGGGAGATTGTGATCCCGCTGTGTAGTAGAGCATTGCTGAGACCACATTTGGAATACTGTGTTCAGTTCTGGAGACCTCACCTACAAAAAGATACTGACAAAATTGAATGAGTCCAAATACAGGCTACAAAAATGGTGGAAGGTCTTAAGTATAAAATTTATTAGGAAAGACTTCATGAACTCAATCTGTATAGTCTGGAGGACAGAAGGGAAAGGGGGGGGGACTTGATCGAAACATTTAAATATGTTAAAGGGTGAAATAAGGTTGAGAAGAGAAATGTTTTAAATAGGAAAGTGAACACAAGAACAAGGGGGCACAATCTGAGGTTAGTTGGGGGAAAGATTAGAAGTAACGTGAGAAAATATTATTTTACTGAAAGAGTAGTAGATGCTTGGAACAAACTTCCAGCAGATGTGATCAGTAAATCCACAGTAACTGAATTTAAACATGCCTGGGATAAACATATATCCATCCTAAAATAAAATACAAGAAATAGTATAAGGGCAGACTAGATGGACCAGGAGGTCTTTTTCTGCTGTCAATCTTCTATGTTTCTATGTTTCTATTATTAATCCCCATGTTTTGTTTTTTACTCACAATCTGCTACTATTATGCAGTGCTCTACATGGGGCTACCTTTGAAGAGCATTCGGAGACTACGGTGGTGGAAAATGCAGCCACGTGAGCTGTCATGGGCATGCTGAGATATTTATTTATATTATTGGTCTTAAAATCCACCCATCTCCGAGGACTCAGGGCGTTTCTCAATCACTCCGCGAGCTGCATTGGCTGCTGACTTGTCTCCAAACGTAATTCAAAGTGTTGGTTATGACCTATAAAGCCTGGCATGGCATGGGACCAGATTACCTACAGGATTGTCTTCTGCCTTATGTATCCAAGTAGCTGGCTAGGTCCCACGGAGTTGGCCTTCTCCAGGTCCCATCAGCCAGGCAATGCCATCCCGCAGGGCATAGGGAAAGAACCTTCTCTGTGGTGACCCCATCCTCTGGAATCAACTCCCCCTGGAGATTCGTACCCCCCCATACCCTCCCATTCTGCCATAAGGCTCTGAAAATGCATTTCTGCTAACAGGCTTGAGACCACTGAAATCTTAACATCTACTCTGGCCTACAAGTGAAGAATTCAAAGTGTTGGTTTTGACCTATAAAGCCCTTCATAGCATCGGACCAGAATATCTCCAGGACCGCCTTCTGCCACACGAATCCCAGCAACCGATTAGGTCCCACACAGTTGGCCTTCTCCGGGTCCCATCGACGAAACAATGTCATCTGGCGGGACCCAGGGGAAGAGCCTTCTCTGTGGCGGCCCCGACCCTCTGGAACCAGGTCCCCCCTGAGATTAGATCTGCCCCCACCCTCCTTGCCTTTCGTAAACTCATTAAAACCCACCTCTGTCATCAGGCATGGGGGAACTGAGATAACTTCCCCAAGCCTATACTGTTTATGTGTGGTATGTTATGTGCATGTTTTTTAAATTATGGGTTTTTAGTTTTAATTATTAGAATTGTATTATATATTGTTTTCTATTACTGTTGTGAGCCACCCCGAATGTGGATGATTGGTTTATTAATATTTAGGGTTTTAGAATACAATGCGCCACCCTGAGTCGCTTCGAGAAGGGTGGCATAGAAATCTAATAAATAAATAAGTAAGTAAGTAAGTAATTAAGTAAGTAAGTAAGTAAGTAAGTAAGTAAGTAAGTAAGTAAGTAAGTAAGTAAGTAAGTAAATAAAGATTTTTAATGGGTTTTTAGTACTGAGATTTTTTTACAATATAATAATAATAATAATAATAATAATAATAATAATAATAATAATAATAATTTATTAGATTTGTATGCTGCCCCTCTCCGAAGACTCGGGGCGGCTCACAACATCAGATTTCTTCATGTTTTTGTATTTGTTTACTTGTGAGCTAACCTGAGTCCCAGGAGAAGGGCGGCATAGAAATCTTATATATATAAATAGTTAGTTAGTTAGTTAGTTAGTTAGTTAGTTAGTGGTTAGTTAGTTAGTTAGTTAGTAGTTAGTGGTTAGTTAGTTAGTTAGTTAGTTAGTTAGTTAGTTAGTTAGTTAGTTAGTTAGAACTGTGCTAGGATAGTTTTGCACAACAACCTGCCATTATACCGAGTTGGATCCCTGTTCTAAACCAACGTTGCCTCGTTGGTTTTCCCAGCAGTGTGCTACTACTACTACCCCCTTCACTTTGCCCCAAAGTGCCTTCCAAAAGTTTGGTTGTAAATCCTGAGGCTGAACTTGTAATCTGCAAAACATATGTCAACCACAAAGCGATGAGATTCAAAGCTCTTTTATTTTCTGATGAGATCATCCCGTGTTTTGCTTATGGGGTGGTCTGTTCTGTGTTGCCTAGAGTGGATGGAAATTGCATGTGTTGGCCTCTTAACCCCTTGATTTGCATACGGTTATCCTGTGGCAAGCAGCCATTGCCAGAAGTGTGTGTGGGATGAGGAAGCAATAATGCTATGGTATTCCTAGAAGGGCTGTATTTTTTCTGTCTCTTTCTGAAGAACTACAATGATGTATTGTTCTGCAGATTAATAATCAGGCCCTGCTTTTCTGATTGCTGAGGGAGGGGAAACAAATAAGAGCTTTTTTGTTCTCTAAATGGGGGGTGGAACCATGTAATCTCTGCAAAGAGCTTAATTAAGATGAGTTCACAGTGGAAATCATGTTTCTGGATAGTTAAAATAGCCACCTGTATAAAGGGTTCGTAATATTATTTTTCCCCAGGTTGACTGTTTCTGAAGTTGAACGGCTCAGTATGAAATGTGAGTGATGGGCTCCTATGGGTATGGTCAGGAACGCAGAACCAGTAGAAAAAAATTGATATTTTTTTTCTTTTTCCCCCCTTCTGGGCTCTGGATATGTTTTTCCTATTGCAGTAAATGAGGTTGAATATGTATAATTTTATTATTATAACAATAACAACAACAACAACAATAATAATAATAATAATAATAATAATAATAATAATAATAATAATCACCCGACTGGTGATGAAATACGAAATCCAGCATAGTGATCTCATTTGCTGTGTTGTACTGACATAATAATAATAATAATAATAATAATAATAATAATAATAATAATAACAACAACAACTACAATAATAATAATAATAATAATAATAATAATAATAATAATAATAATAATAATATATTAGATTTGTATGCCGCCCCTCTCTGCAGACTCGGGGCGGCTCACAACAATAATAATAACAATGTGACAATGTAACAAATCTAATATTTAAAAGAAAGCATCTAAAAACCCATCATTTAAAAATCATACAACACAAGCATACCATACATAAAACAATATAAGCCTGGGGGAGATTTCTCAATTCCCCAATGCCTGGTGATTTATTATTATTATTATTATTATTATTATTATTATTATTATTATTATTATTATTATTTTAGAAGAGCTGTGCATGCATGCGTGCGGGGGTGTACATATATAGTAGATAATAAAAAATCTAAATAAATAAATAAAATCTACGAAAACAAATATAGTAGATATTGTATATTTTTGTGTGCCTTTGTGTAATATGTACGTGCACCTATGACATATATACATAGAATTAAAGAGTATATTTTGGATGTTCAGTAATAGTAAACAGATAGGGAAATTGTATCTCTTTGAGGTGAGGAGAGGCCAGGCATCCTAACCTTAATCCAACCCCTTTATGTGAGTGATGTCAATTTGGCCAACTTTAAGCCAGTCACACGACCTTTAAGCCACCCCCTGGTCACATGATCGTTAAGCCACTCTCACCTGGTCACATGGTCGGAAGCCACACCCACAAAATAAGCCTCGCCCACAGTGTGGTAGTAAGATTTTTTGCAGCCCTTCACTGCCCATTAGTGAACAGTTTTGGCACCCTATCCAGAATGTCTCTCTATCTGCTCGATAGAAGGGAATATTGTGACACAGCAGGAAGTGCTGGCTGCACTGTACAAACCTCCTTCCCTGTACCAATACTCTGTAAGTGACTGTCTGAATCATCTTCAATCAGTTTCAGCATAATTGTGTGTTTTTATTTTATTTTTATTTTTTTTAATTCCTTCAGAAGCCATCTAGCCAAAATATTTGTGTCAAGTTACAAAACTTTATCAGTGCTCTCTCACCCAGTGGTTCATCCATTCTTGCAGTATTAACTGGCTTTACCTCATAAATCATCATAGAGCCGGGGTGGCGCAGCAGGTAGAGGGCTGTATTGCAGGCCACTGAGGCTGACTGTAGATCTGTAGGTCAGCGGTTCAAATCTCATCACCGGCTCAAGGTTGACTCAGCCTTCCATCCTGCCGAGGTGGGTAAAAGGAGGGACCCGGATTGTGGGGGCAATAGGCTGGCTCCGTTCAAAAGTGCTATTGCTAACATGTTGTAAGCCACCCTGAGTCTAAGGAGAAGGGCGGCAATAAAAAAATTGAATGAATGGATGAGTGAATGAATGAATGAATAAATGAATGAATAAATGAATGAATGAATAAATAAATAAAGAATTAAATGAATAAATGAATGAATAAATGAATGAATAAATGAATAAATAAATAAATAAATGAGTGAATGAATGAATGAATAAATAAATAAAGAATTAAATGAATGAATGAAGTAATGAATGAATAACAAATAAATAAATAAATAAATAAACAAGCAAGCTTTGTGCACTAAACAGTGGTTAATTTAGAACTGTGATGGCAAACCTATGGCACGTGTTCCATAGGTGGCACATGGCGCCCTCTCTGACAGCACGCAGGTTGTTGCACCAGTTCAGCTCCACCGTGAATGTGGGTGCGCCTTCTGCCATCCAGCTGGTCTTTGGATCTTTTCTGCGCTTATGTGGGAGGCGGGGCCCATAGGGGCCTCTGTACAGTGAAGGGCTGCAAAAAATCTTACTACCATACTGTGGGCATGGTTTATTTTGTGGGTGTGGCTTGCTGGCTGTGTGATCAGGTGGGAGTGGATTGATGATCATGCAACATGACCGAAGTGTATAAAATCATGACATGACTTGATCAAAGTGTATAAAATCATGCATGGGATAGAAAAGGTGGATAGAGAAAAATAATTACTAGGACGAGGGGGCACTTCCTAAAGCTCATAGGTCAGAAAGCATGGACAAAATTATTTATTTATTTCTCCGTACTGAAGGAGCGGGTCCAGCAGTCACATGGGTTGCTCATGTCCAATCCGGTGGAACTGAGCCTAGTATTAAAAAAGCTTGCCGGATCCGCCCCTTCCCCAGAATTCGCTCAGTTCGCATATCCTGCGGTTGTATTGTGATAGCTCGTTCAACATTCTAACACCTTCCCTTCGATCCTTTCCTTCAAAAAGTAGTAAGATTTACTGTCTTTTATTATTTACTTGCACTAATTGCGCCAGCCGTTTAAAAGAAAAAAAGAAAAAAAGCGGCTAGGCTTTTTTGCTTGGGAGAAGTTGCGGTTTCGTTTTCCCCCGGCGGTTTTGCCGGTTACGATTCCTGCGGCCGCTTGTGGATTCTTCTAATCCTTTGGCCTGGAGGTCCTGGTGCAAGTATTTACCAATTGAATTATTGATTATTATTGTATACAAAAATATTTAAGGGCTTAAGAAATACCTCCTGCGGAGTGAGACGCCTTCTAGTCTCCTGGACTTAGTCGATCGCTTCCCCTTTAAGAAATCTTACGCAGCGATCTTTTTCGGCGCGAAGGCCTTCGCGCCCTTTTTAAATCTAGGCCTCTCGTGTTGGCCCCCTGCCAGCCGTGTAGGCCTCAGTCCACCGCGTGGATCCCGGAGCGGGCCTTGGGGGTCCCAGGCTAAATTCTCCACCGGCTAAGCCTCCAACCAGAGTGCCTTGGTTTACTTAATTACAAAGTTTAGGGAGGCTGGCCCCGCTGGATTTGGGGGCACGAACTCTGGGTTTGCCCAGATTGTCCTCACGTCTCAGCAGCTTCGAGGCCTCGAAGCAGGATCCATTCCTCTTGGGAAGTCCTTGAAATCTTCTCCTTATAATTCAGTTATTGGCTCAGCCTTGTCTTCTGTTAATTGTCAGACTATGGCTACTTTTCCCAAGAGAGGCACAACTAAAGGTCCCAGAGAGGCCAGGCCTACAGGCGATGAGATTACTAGTATCCCCCAGGCCTCTTCCTCCTCTTCTCCAGGGGCCCGCCCCTCGACCAAGGTCACCAGGGCCGAGAAGAGAAGGGACCTAGCCCTACAAAAAATCCATGACAAATCAGCAAAACGTTTGAAAGTGCAGGCCCAAGTAATCAGTAGTCAAGACCCACCAGAGGCCTCTAGTCTGCCTCCCTCTGGGGTCCCTGTGTTATCTCTGGATGAGCCAAACCTAGACAGACCCCAACCTAACCTATGGGGCATAGGTCCAGAGGAACCAGATATTATTGAAGATTCCCCCCAGCCAGGATCCTCCCAGGCCTTTAGGGATTCTTCTGCCATTTCTGCTGATATTTCCAGTTTACCTCCTGAGTTCCAATCTATTTTTGCTGTGTTGTCCAAAGCCATTGATGCCAAACTCTCCACCATCAATGAGCTTCCTTTACCTCTTCCTCCTTCTCGTTCCTCCCGCCCCTTGGGTTCTTCCCCAGCGGTCAGAGCTCCTATTCAGGATGATTCAGAATCCTCCCAGGATGAATATGAGGATGTAGAGGAGGATGAAGACCCTTTTCAGGGCTTATCAGAGGATGAGGAATCCCAAATAAAAGTCCCTCCTCCAATTACTATTTTTCCTTCTCAACTGTTTAAATCTCTCCTCCTCAAAGCTAGAATTTCTACGGGATTAGCGGCCCAGGAGAAACAAGCCTCCACTTCCACTGATCCCCCGGAGGAGAATTTACCTTACTTCACAGAGGAACAGGAGGATAACGAGGTAATTCCTATGCCTAAATTGTTTAAAGATGCCTTACTCAAACAGTGGGAATTTCCAGCCTCTGGCCTTAATCCCTCCACCAAGGACAGAAAGTTGTACAAACTTTCCTCTTCCTACGAAGAGCTTCTATCTTTTCCCAAACCAGATGAACCTGTCAAGATTCTTCACTCGGCAGCGGCTGTGCCAGGCGAGGCGGAGGAAGTCCTCCGCCCAGAGGACAAGCGCATCGAGCAAATGCTCAAAAGAGGATTCGCCGCTGATTCCTGGGCCATTAAAAGTTCTGCAGCGGCCTCCTTCTTCTCCAGAGCCATGCTGCTGTGGCTTCGCCAACTTCAACAGCACATTCCTCCCGATGACTTGAGAGGTCAACAAGACTTCAACAAGGTCTTTGCAGCTGCCCAGTACGTGGCTGATGCCACCTTGCAATCTACTAGATTTTCTGCTAAGTCTATTGCAGCCTCTACAACGGCAAGAAGACTCCTATGGATTCGCCCTTGGCAAGCGGGAGTTCGCCAAAAGTGGCAGTTATCCCAGGGCCCCTTAAAGCGCGACCTTCTCTTCGGTGATCTTCTGGATCCACTCCTCACGGAGACCACGGACAAGAAGAAGGTTTTGGGTCCAACCACCAAAAAGGTTACCAAAACGCAGTCCTTTCGTCGCCCAGGGCGCCAGCAAGATCAAGCGGCTTCCTATCAGAGATCTCCAGGTCAGTATTCCCCCCGCTTTCGTTCCCAAGGTAGGAACTCCAGGGGTAGAGGTTTTCGTTTCCAAAGGGGAGCTTCCTCTAACAGGGCTTCAAAAAAACCTAGATGGTAATCTTACCTCCATTCCCATAGGGGGTCGCCTAGCTCATTTCGCCTCTAATTGGCGTCTCACCTCCAAGGACCCTTGGGTCATTGACACTGTTCAAACAGGCCTTCTTTTAGAATTTATTTCTCCTCCCCCTAAACGTTTTATTTCCTGCCCTTCTCCCAGGTCATCCTCAGATTGTAACCGTATGGAGGAGGCCATTTCTCATCTTTTGTCCATCAGAGCCATTCAACCGGTTCCTTCCGGTCAGAAGGGCCTAGGTTTTTACTCCATCCTATTTATGGTTCCAAAGTCTTCCGGAGGTTGGAGAGCCATTTTGGATTTAAAGAAACTAAACCTTTTCATCAAATATAGGAAGTTTAAGATGCACTCCTTGTCTTCTATTTTGGCCGCCATTCACTCGGGAGATTTCATGGTCTCCTTAGACCTCACTGAGGCCTACCTTCACATTCCTATAGCCAAATGCCACAGAAAATTTTTACGTTTTTCCTTTCAAGGCAGGCATTTCCAGTATAGGGCGATGCCATTTGGCCTTTCCTCGGCCCCTCGGGTCTTTACAAAGCTCCTGGGGTCCCTGGCGGCCTATATCCGGGCGTCTCCCATCCACATTTTATGTTATCTTGATGATATTTTAATTCATGGGAACTCCCTAGAGAGAGTGAAAACAGACCTTTCTGTCACCATGTCAGTCCTTCAGGACCATGGTTTTTCCATCAACTTTGATAAAAGTCACCTCCAACCTTCCACTTCCATTTCTCACCTGGGATCCATTATTGATTCAAAATCCTCCCAGGTTTTTCTCTCTCCAGAGAGAAAACTCAGTATAGTGGAGTTAATTTCTAACATTTTATCTAATCCTTCAGTATCCATAGTTACTCTATCTTCCCTTTTGGGGAAGATGGTGTCTTGCATAGGCATCATTCCCTGGGCTCGCCTTCATGCTAGGGAACTCCAGTGGCTCCTGTTGCCTTTTCAGAGATCGGGGCACAGCAACTCAAATCGACGCATTGTCATCCCACTGAGTGTTCGCAGATCCTTCAAGTGGTGGAAGTCTCCGGCCATGGACAGAGGATCCCCGTTCAGGTGCCCGGATCAATTTGTCATCACCACAGATGCCAGTCTATCGGGATGGGGCGCCCACGCCCAGGGGATGATAGCCCAGGGCACGTGGTCCCCGGAGGAAGCTTCCAGGCCAATCAATTGGCTAGAGTTAAGAGCCGTTTCCCTGGCTCTGAAGCATTTCTCTCCTCGCATTCCCAACCGGCACGTTCTCATTCTCACCGACAACATTGCCACAAAAAGCCATATCTGCAGACAGGGGGGCACGAGATCCAAGGCTCTCATGAGGGAGGCCCTCAAGTTGGGCCTTTGGGCGGAAAAACATCTCCAGTCGCTCCTAGCCGACCACATCTCGGGGAGCCTCAACGTCCAGGCGGATTGGCTATCCCGAGCAACGATAGACCCAGGAGAGTGGAACCTCCATCAAGACCTGTTCCATCAAATCTCCCTCAGATTCGGCCTACCAGTCCTGGATCTCTTCGCGACCAATGCGAACGCCCAACTCCCTCGCTTCTATTCCAGATTTCCATCCCCGGGAGCGGAAGCAATCAATGCCCTCCGGAGTCCATGGCCTCCAGGCCTACTCTACGCATTTCCTCCAATTCCAATCCTCCCGGACGTGATTCACAAGGTCCTCACCGAGAGGGCCCGAGTAATCTTAATCGCCCCGCATTGGCCCCGCCGGCCCTGGTTCGCGGACCTCCAACAGCTGTCCGTCCAGGACCCTTGGCGACTCCCCGTTTCGGGGGATATGCTGCGGCAGGGGGCCTCCTTCCATCCAGACCCAGAGTGGTTCCACCTCACCGCCTGGCTGTTATCAGGAGAGATTTAGAACTGCGTGGTCATGACCCCGATTCAGTGGAGGTCATTCTAAAGGCCAGGAGGGGCTCGACCAATCGAATCTACGACCACACGTGGTCCAAGTTTCACCAGTGGTGTCTACAGGAAGGTCTCTCCCCTCTGTGCATCCCCATACACAGAATTATTTCCTTCCTTATGCAAGGCTTCCATAAAGGACTTTCCACCAGCACCCTCCGGCGTCATCTGGCAGCCATTTCATCTGTCCTAGGGGGTCCCCGCAGACAGCCTCTCCGATCCTTCCCTGAAGTTCAGGAATTCCTCAAGGGCATAGCCAACCTCAGACCTTCCAAGGTCCACAGGTATCCATCCTGGGATTTGCCACGGGTTCTCCATTCCCTCACGCAGGCACCATACGAACCCCTAAAATCGGCATCCCTCAGGTACCTATCCTTTAAGGTAGCTTTCCTGGTGGCTATTACCTCTGCCCGGCGCATTTCGGAGCTGGCTGCCCTCTCAATCAGACAGGACCTTTGTCAATTCCATCAGGACAAGGTAGTCTTGCGACTGGACCCTACCTTCTTACCCAAGGTCAGTTCCATGTTCCACAGATCTCAGGATATTGTCCTACCTTCCTTCTGCCTCCAACGAGACCATCCCTTGGCAATTAGATGGCACACCCTGGATCTCACCAGAGCGCTGAGAATATATATCCAACGCACAGGACCCTTTCGGAGGTCGGAAGCACTTTTTGTAGCCTATCATCCCAGAGTCATGGGGGCCAAAGTGTCTTCAACAGTAATAGGCCGTTGGATCAGAGGGACTATATCTAAGGCCTATGAGTCGGCCTCCCTCTCAGTTCCAAGGAACATCACTGCGCATTCCACCAGGAGCGCAGCCACCTCGGCCGCTTGGGCGACTCAAGCCCCGTTGGAGGAGGTCTGCAAAGCAGCCACTTGGGCCTCGCCAAATTCCTTCATCAGGCACTACAAGATTGATTCTTACGCTTCAGCGGACGCTGCCTTCGGCAGAAGGGTACTCCAATCCGTTATCTCACACGATAGCAAGCTAATCCCACCCTAGGGACCATCTATTGGGTATGTCCCATGTGACTGCTGGACCCGCTCCTTCAGTACGGAGAATAGGCGTTGATTGCTTACCTGAACGCCTCTTCTCGTACGGTGAGCGGGTACAGCAGTCACTTCCCGCCCTTGTATGTGTCTTCTTTACCTTTCTATATCTTTCTTCCTCTAACAATGAGAGTTGAACACTACAGAGCTTCACAACTGAGCCTAGTCTATGGATTCGCGAATTCTGGGGAAGGGGCGGATCCGGCAAGCTTTTTTAATACTAGGCTCAGTTCCACCGGATTGGACATGAGCAACCCATGTGACTGCTGTACCCGCTCACCGTACGAGAAGAGGCGTTCAGGTAAGCAATCAACGCCTATTTTATTTATTTATTTATTCGATTTTTATGCCGCCTTTCTCCTTAGACTCAGGGCGGCTTACAACATGTTAGCAATAGCACTTTTTAACAGAGCCAGCGCATTGCCCCCACAATCTGGGTCCTCATTTTACCCACCTTGGAAGGATGGAAGGCTGAGTCAACCTTGAGCCGGTGAAGAGGTTTGAACCGCTGACCTTCAGATCTACAGTCAGCTTTAGTGGCCTGCAGTACAGCACTCTACCTGCTGTGCCACCCCAGCTCCTTAAATAAAGGGAAATATTTCTTCACCTAGAGGGTCCTTGGTTTATGGAATTCACTTCCAGAAGAGGTCATGACAGCTGTCAGCCTGGATAGCTTCAAGCCAGGATTAGACAGATTCATGGAAGCCAAGTGTATTGGTGGTTATTGAAACGGATGTCCATGTGCCGCCTCTATGTTGGTTGAGGCAGGCAGGAGTCCCTTGGGTACCATTTGTTGGGGGTCAAGGGAAAGGGAGGGTCTTGCCTTCTCTTTCTGCTCAAGATCCCCATGGACAATTGGTGGGCCACAGTGTGACACAGAATACTGGACTTGATGGGCTTTGGCCTGATTCAGCAGAGCTTTTCTTATGTTCTTATGACAGGGGGAATGGCTTAAAGGTCCTGTGACTGGCTTAAAGATGGCCAACTTGACGTCACTCACGTCAAGGGTTTGGGTTAGGGTTATGTGCCTAGTTTCTCTTCGCCTCAGAGAGATACAATGTCCCTATCTATTACTGAACGTCAAAAATATACTATTTAATTCTATATATATATGCCATAGGCGTTCATACATATTACACACAAGCACACAAAAATATACATTATCTACTGTATAAAATGAATGTGTATGTACACGCACACACACACACTGCTCTTCTAAAATTATACACATTCAACCTCATTTACTGCGACAGGAAAAACATACCCAGAGCCCAAAATAGGAAAAAAAAAGAAAATAAAAGAAAAATTGTTCTACCTGTTCTGTGTACTTGACCATACCCATTGGGGCTCATCACTGCATACATTGAGGAGCTTAGGGCGTGCTGTGTGGCCTTGAGCACATGTGTGGGGCCGCATGTGCAGGGGCCATGCATGCATTATTTTGGGGGATTCTGCACACATGTGTCCATTGGGCACTTAGACTGGAAAAGGTTAGCCATCAGAAGGTTTTGAATGTCCCATTGAAGTATAAGATTTTATCTGGATTGAGTTGTGTAAAGGCTGTCTGTCTGTCTGTCTGTCTGTCTGTCTGTCTGTCTGTCTGTCTGTCTGTCTGTCTGTCTGTCTGTCTGTCTGTCTGTCTGTCTGTCTGTCTGTCTATCTATCTATCTATCTATCTATCTATCTATCTATCTATCTATCTATCTATCTACATAAAGAGCTGATAGATAAATTAGTGAAGATTGGACTTAATCCCTGGATAGTTCAATGGATTTGCAGCTGGCTGAAGCATAGACACCAGAGGGTTGTTGTGAATGGCGAGTATTCTGAGCAGAGTCAGGTTACAAGCGGTGTGCCACAAGGGTCTGTTCTGGGTCCTATTCTTTTTAATATGTTTGTGAGTGACATAGGGGAAGGTCTGGTAGGGAAGGTTTGCCTATTTGCCGATGACTCTAAAGTGTGCAATAGGGTTGATATTCCTGGAGGCGTCGGCAATATGGTAAATGATTTAGCTTTACTAGATAAATGGTCAAAGCAATGGAAACTGCAGTTTAATGTTTCCAAATGTAAAATAATGCACTTGGGGAAAAGGAATCCTCAATCTGACTATTGTATTGGCAGTTCTGTGTTAGCAAATACTTCAAAAGAAAAGGATTTAGGCGTAGTGATTTCTGACAGTCTCAAAATGGGTGAACAGTGCAGTCAGGCAGTAGGGAAAGCAAGTAGGATGCTTGGCTGCATAGCTAGAGGTATAACAAGCAGAAAGAGGGAGATTATGATCCCGCTATATAGAATGCTGGTGAGACCACATTTGGAATACTGTGTTCAGTTCTGGAGACCTCACCTACAAAAAGATATTGACAAAATTGAACGGGTCCAAAGACGGGCTACAAGAATGGTGGAAGGTCTTAAGTATAAAACGTATCAGGAAAGACTTAATGAACTCAATCTGTATAGTCTGGAGGACAGAAGGAAAAGGGGGGACATGATCGAAACATTTAAATATATTAAAGGGTTAAATAAGGTCCAGGAGGGAAGTGTTTTTAATAGGAAAGTGAACACAAGAACAAGGGGACACAATCTGAGGTTAGTTGGGGGAAAGATCAAAAGCAACATGAGAAAATATTATTTTACTGAAAGAGTAGTAGATCCTTGGAACAAACTTCCAGCAGACGTGGTAGATAAATCCACAGTAACTGAATTTAAACATGCCTGGGATAAACATATATCCATCCTAAGATAAAATACAGAAAATAGTATAAGGGCAGACTAGATGGACCATGGGGTCTTTTTCTGCCGTCAGACTTCTATGTTTCTATGTTTCTATGTTTCTATCTATCTATCTATCTCCGGGACCGCCACATGAATCCCAGTGGCCGGTTATGTCCCACACAGTTGGCCTTCCCCGGGTCCCGTCAACTAAACAATGTCGGCTGGCGGGACCCAGGGGAAGAGCCTTCTCCTTGGCAGCTCCAACCCTCTGGAACCAGCGCCCCCCAGAGATTAGGACTGCCCCCATCCTCCTTGCCTTTCGTAAACTTCTTAAAACCCACCTCTGCCGTCAGGCATGGGGGAACTGAGACATCTCCCCTTTCCTATGTAATTTTAAGTATGGTATGTTTGTGTGTATGCTTTTTATATAATGGGGCTTTTAGGCTTTTGATGTAAAATTGTTATTTTAGACTTTAATATTAAATTTGCTATTGTACATATTGTTTTATCACTGCTGTGAGGTGCCCCGAGTCTGCGGAGAGGGGCGGCATACAAATCTAATAAATAATAATAATAATAATAAAAAATAATAATATCTATCTATCTATCTATCTATCTATCTATCTATCTATCTATCTATCTATCTATCTATCTATCTATCTATCTATCTTCTATGTTGCCCAATCCTGAAGGGCTCAGGGCGGCTTACAACATGTTAGCAATAGCACTTTTTTAACAGAGCTAGGCTATTGCCCCCACAATCTGGGTCCTCATTTTACCCACCTCGGAAGGGTGGAAGGCTGAGTCAACCTTGAGCCGGTGAAGAGGTTTGAACCGCTGACCTTCAGATCTACAGTCAGCTTTAGTGGCCTGCAGTACAGCACTCTACCTGCTCCTTAAATAAAGGGAAATATTTCTTCACCTAGAGGGTCCTTGGTTTATGGAATTCACTTCCAGAAGAGGTCATGACAGCTGTCAGCCTGGATAGCTTCAAGCCAGGATTAGACAGATTCATGGAAGCCAAGTGTATTGGTGGTTATTGAAACGGATGTCCATGTGCCGCCTCTATGTTGGTTGAGGCAGGCAGGAGTCCCTTTGTTGGGGGTCAAGGGAAAGGGAGGGTCTTGCCTTCTCTTTCTGCTCAAGATCCCCATGGACAATTGGTGGGCCACAGTGTGACACAGAATACTGGACTTGATGGGCTTTGGCCTGATTCAGCAGAGCTCTTCTTATGTTCTTATGACAGGGGGAATGGCTTAAAGGTCCTGTGACTGGCTTAAAGATGGCCAACTTGACGTCACTCACGTCAAGGGTTTGGGTTAGGGTTATGTGCCTAGTTTCTCTTCGCCTCAGAGAGATACAATGTCCCTATCTATTACTGAACGTCAAAAATATACTATTTAATTCTATATATATATGCCATAGGCGTTCATACATATTACACACAAGCACACAAAAATATACATTATCTACTGTATAAAATGAATGTGTATGTACACGCACACACACACACTGCTCTTCTAAAATTATACACATTCAACCTCATTTACTGCGACAGGAAAAACATACCCAGAGCCCAAAATAGGAAAAAAAAAGAAAATAAAAGAAAAATTGTTCTACCTGTTCTGTGTACTTGACCATACCCATTGGGGCTCATCACTGCATACATTGAGGAGCTTAGGGCGTGCTGTGTGGCCTTGAGCACATGTGTGGGGCCGCATGTGCAGGGGCCATGCATGCATTATTTTGGGGGATTCTGCACACATGTGTCCATTGGGCACTTAGACTGGAAAAGGTTAGCCATCAGAAGGTTTTGAATGTCCCATTGAAGTATAAGATTTTATCTGGATTGAGTTGTGTAAAGGCTGTCTGTCTGTCTGTCTGTCTGTCTGTCTGTCTGTCTGTCTGTCTGTCTGTCTGTCTGTCTGTCTGTCTGTCTGTCTGTCTATCTATCTATCTATCTATCTATCTATCTATCTATCTATCTATCTATCTATCTATCTATCTATCTATCTCCGGGACCGCCACATGAATCCCAGTGGCCGGTTATGTCCCACACAGTTGGCCTTCCCCGGGTCCCGTCAACTAAACAATGTCGGCTGGCGGGACCCAGGGGAAGAGCCTTCTCCTTGGCAGCTCCAACCCTCTGGAACCAGCACCCCCCAGAGATTAGGACTGCCCCCATCCTCCTTGCCTTTCGTAAACTTCTTAAAACCCACCTCTGCCGTCAGGCATGGGGGAACTGAGACATCTCCCCTTTCCTATGTAATTTTAAGTATGGTATGTTTGTGTGTATGCTTTTTATATAATGGGGCTTTTAGGCTTTTGATGTAAAATTGTTATTTTAGACTTTAATATTAAATTTGCTATTGTACATATTGTTTTATCACTGCTGTGAGGCGCCCCGAGTCTGCGGAGAGGGGCGGCATACAAATCTAATAAATAATAATAATAATAAAAAATAATAATATCTATCTATCTATCTATCTATCTATCTATCTATCTATCTATCTATCTATCTATCTATCTATCTATCTATCTTCTATGTTGCCCAATCCTGAAGGGCTCAGGGCGGCTTACAACATGTTAGCAATAGCACTTTTTTAACAGAGCTAGGCTATTGCCCCCACAATCTGGGTCCTCATTTTACCCACCTCGGAAGGGTGGAAGGCTGAGTCAACCTTGAGTCGTTGATGAGATTTGAACCGCTGACCTGCAGATCTACAGTCAGTTCAGTGGCCTGCAGTACAGCACTTTACCTGCTGCACCACCACGACTCATTGGAAGGTGGAAGAAAAGCCCAAGTTTTTAAAGTTGGTTCATTTATTATGTGTCATCAAGTTAGTGTTGTCTTTTGGTGATTGTGTACATATCTGTCCCCAACCCAGACCTTCAAATATTCCAATAATGTATCCATTAATAAAGGAGAATACAGTGATCCCCCGATCATTGCGAGGGTTCCGTTCCAGGACCCCTAGCAATGATCGGGTTTTCACGAAGTAGCGCTGCGGAAGTAAAAACACCATCTGCGCATGCGCAGATGGTGTTTTTACTCCCACAGCGCTAGCGAGGAGCCGAAGATTGGGGTTCCTGTTTTAAAACGTTGCCGCCGGCATGGGCGGCTTGCCAGCACCCCCCAGGCCCCCAACCCGGGTTTGGGGGGCTGCTAGGAAGCCGCCCATGGCGGTGGCGACGTTTTAAAACAGCCGCGCGGCTTTCCAATGAGTCCCGAAGACAAACGCGGAAGTTTGACGTTTGTCTTCGGGACTCATTGGAAAGCCGTGCGGCTGTTTTAAAACGTTGCCGCCGGCATGGGCGGCTTGCAGGCACCCCCATGCCGGCGGCGATGTTTTAAAACAGCCGCGCGGCTTTCCAATGAGTCCCGAAGACAAACGTCAAACTTCCGCGTTTGTCTTCGGGACTCATTGGAAAGCCGCACGGCTGTTTTCAAACGTCGCCGCCGGCATGGGCGGCTTGCAGGCACCCCAATGCCGGCGGCGACGTTTTAAAACAGCCGCGCGGCTTTCCAATGAGTCCCGAAGACAAACGCGGAAGTTTGACGTTTGTCTTCGGGACTCATTGGAAAGCCGCGCGGCTGTTTTAAAATGTCGCCGCCGGCATGGGCAGCTTGCAGGCACCCCCATGCCGGCGGCGACGTTTTAAAACAGCCGCGCGGCTTTCCAATGAGTCCCGAAGACAAACGCAGAAGTTTGACGTTTGTCTTCGGGACTCATTGGAAAGCCGCGCGGCTGTTTTAAAATGTCGCCGTCGGCATGGGGGCTTGCCAGCACCCCCCCGAACCCGGGTGGCCGGGCAAGCTGCGAGCGAACGGCGGGTGGCCGGGCGAAGGGCGGGCGAGCGGCGAAGGGCGGGCGAGCGGGTGCTGGGGAGGGCTTCTCGCCCTCCCGCCAGCAAGAGGGGGAAGACCCAGGGAAGCCGCCCAGCAGCTGATCTGCCCGGCGCCATCTACGCATGCGTGGCCATAAAAAAAAGGGTGCGCATGCGCAGATGGTGTTTTGACTTCCGGGTTGAAAAATCGCGATTTAGCCCGTTCGCAATGATCGGGATCGCGATACCCAGGGGATCACTGTATTTGTAGTTCAAGTTAAAATGAGGGGTCCTTGGTGCTTTCTGAGCTTGCTTGCTTTCTTGTAAACGTTTCATTACCCAAACTAGGTGATGTCATCAGGGTTGTGCAGTGTATCCATCTTTACATAATTAAGTTCAGCCTGGTTTCCTCTTTATTGATACCTTTCTCATCATCAAACCTTGAGACAAAATCTGGAGCTGGAGTCCCGGAAGCAATTCGTGACTATGTACAGCCACATTCCGATAGTTCCTGCAATGTAGCTTGAATGAATCGTATTGGCTTTGCCATTATATTGCATTATATAATAATAATATTATTAATAATAATAATAACAACAACAACAACAACAACAACAACAACAACAACAACAAAGTTAAAAGGGACTTTGGATGTCTTCTAGTCCCACCCCCTACTTAGGCAGGGAACCCTACACTATTTCAGACAGATGGGTATCCTATATCTTCTTAAAAACTTCCAGTGCTGGGCAGTGTTCCCTCTAACTTTTTTTCGGTGTGGGCAGAAAAGTATAGTGTCTGAGCGGCAGTCCCTTCGGGACTGAGCGGCATAGAACTCAAATAAATGAATGAATGAATAAATAAATAAATAAATAAATAAATAAATAAATGTGTGGGTGTGCGCCAGTGTTCCTTCTAATTTTTTGGGGGGGTGGGCAGAAAAGTATAGTGTCTGAGCGGCAGTCCCTTCGGGACTGGGCGGCACAGAAATAATAAATAATTAAATAAACAAACAAACAAACAAACAAACAAATAAAAAACCCACCCTGTTTTGCCTCAGAGAATTTCAAAATAAAATACTGTACTGTGTGTCTATAACAGTGAGCTCATAATAGGGCAACTCTATCAATATCAAAATGCCACTTAAATAGTTGAGCTAGTTTCAAACTAGATTTTGATTTTCTTTCTCTCTTCCTTACTCCCATTCTTTTTCTTTCTCTTTTCCTTCCTCTCTTTTTTCTATCTGTTTCTCTCTCTTCCTCTCTTCCTCTCTCTCTCCTTCCCTCTCACTCGTTCCCTCTCGGCTTCTGGGCAGGTTTGGAAAACTCTGAGTTGATGATGATTTTTAAGTGAGCGATTGCTCACTGCTCAGCTTAGAGGGAACTATGGTGTGCGCTATTATGCATGCGCGAGTTCTGACATTCATAATTCGCTCCCCCTCCTTTCTCTCTCTTTCTCTCTCCTCCTTCCTCTCTCATCTCTCTTTCCTTTTCTCTTTCCTTTCCCTCCCTCTTTCTCTCTATCCTTTCTATCTCTCTCTTTCTTTCCCTCCTTCATTCCCTCTTTCTCTCCCTCTCTCTTTCTCTCTATCCTTTTTATCTCTCACTCTTTCTTTCTCTCCCTCCTTCATTCCCTCTTTCCCTCCCTTTCTCTCTCTTTCCTTTCTCTCCCTCCCTCTTTCCGCTGGGGCATTCACAACTTTTGGAGGCAAGCTATTCCACTGGTCAACCGTTCTGACTGCCAGGAAATTTCTCCTTAGTTCTAAGTTACTCCTCTCCTTGTTTAGCTTCCATCCATTGCTTCCTGTTCTACCATTTCAGAGATTTGGAAGGTGGAGATATCTGCTGCTTGGATAAGAGTCAATCCTCCATACTAACCAGTGAAGGACTACCAAAATTTTTACTACCGCAGTGTGGGCGTGGCTTATGCAGGACGCCCTGCATTTTCTTTCAACATCTTTCAGTGAAAATTGGGTACACTGGGGTGGAGCTCCATTTTCTCTACCCTAGTGCATTCCCCCTGTCCACCCACCCCTGATACTAACCTACCCAGGTCTCGTGCTCTGGAGAGGTTACTCCAACTTTGCATACGGCATTTTAAGAACTCTTTCCAAGGCATGATACCATAGTCTTTTGAGACTGAAGGATGCCAATGATGATGACAAATAAGATTTGACCAGGGCAGATTACTATTACTGCCATTACCAGTGCATGGTGTGCGCAGCTTCAGTTGTCTTGTGTGCATATGCACATGCGTCCCCAGTGTTTTTGCTTCTACGCATGTACAGGAAGCAAAAATGCGCTGAAATTGCACGAGGGGACGTACGTGCGCCCGTGATTTCTCGCACACACGCACATTGCCTCACAAGATTTTGCTTCTGCACACAAAGCAAAAAGTACAAAAACTTGAAGGGAAAAGATGGCGGCACCCATTGAACTGGCACCGGAGCGATTGCTTGCAAATTGCGCAATCTGGCGACCTCTACTGGTGAACAGTCGCCTACTGCACCAGTAGCAACCCACCCCAGTCATTTGTGCCTCAAGTGGGAACATGGACTGATTTGTTCAGCAATTCATTGGGAGGTGGGTTTGTTTTGGCTGTGCCGTAATATTCTTAGGAGTCTTACTCTTTCATGCTTCTTGATGGTACTTTATTTTTTTTTAAGTACAGTGATATCTCATCTTATGAACTTAATTGGTTCCGGGATGAGGTTTGTAAGGTGAAAGGTTTGTAAGATGAAACAATGTTTCCCATAGGAATCAATGGAAAAGTAATTAATGTGTGCAAGCCCAAAACTCACCCCTTTTGCCAGCCGAAGCACCTGTTTTTGTGCTGCTGTGCATGGGAAACCCCACCTCCGGACATCCGTGGGTTTTTTATGCTGCAATTTCGCTGAGGCTCCCCTCACTCTGAAACTCCACCTCTGGACTTCCGTTGCCAGCGAAGCACCCATTTTTGCGCTGCTGGGATTCCCCTGCAGCAGCATCGCAAAAACACGGAAGTCCGGAGGTGGTGTTTCCCATGGAGGGGAGCCTCAGGGGAATCCCAGCTGCGCAAAAACGGGCGCTTTGCTGGCAACAGAAGTCCAGAGGTGGGGCATCCCAGTGGTGGCAGCTTGTAAGGTGAAAATAGTTTGGAAGAAGAGGCAAAAAAATCTTAAACCCTGGGTTTGTATCTCGAAAAGTTTGTAAGACAAGGTGTCACTGTATAAGAAAAAAATATTGTCAAATCTTTAAAGATATAGACATGGTGTGGTATCTGAATATCTTTTCGAAGATCTTCCTTGCTCATACCAAAACCAAAAGCTGTAATTTTTAACTGTTGGTTTCAAGATTTATTATCAGGAGTGATAATATACCCTAAAACAGTGATATCAAACCTTTTTTTCCTTGGGTGCCGAAAGAGAGTGCGCACACACTATCACGCATGCCCAAGTGCTCACACCCATAATTCAATGCCTGGGGAGGGCGAAAGCAGCTTTCCCCACCCCCAAAGGCTCTCTGGTTGCAGGAAAGAGCTGTTTCCCAACTATTAGTGGGCCCAGAAGGCTCGTACTTCTCTCTCCCCAGGCTGCAAAGTCTTCCCTGGAGCCATGGGAGGGTGTAAAAACACCCTCCCCCATCTCCCCCGGAGGCTCTCTGGAAGCCAAACACACCCTTCCAGAGCCTCTGTACAGGCCAAAAATCAACTGGTCGACACACATATTCACATTGAAACTGAGCTAGGGCAATGGCTCATGTGCCAGCAGATATGGCTCTGCGTGCCACCTGTAGCACCCATGCCATAGGTTCTCCATCACTGCCTAAAAGGTAGAAGCTATGCTTGACTTCAGAGTCTTTATGTCAGTTTCAAGGGTGGCTGTGTCATGTTGGGTTGTTCTCATGTGTTTTTTTTTAAATAAAAAAAATCTGCCCCTTGATGTTTCCCTCTAGAATTGCCAGTCATTCATATTTTCAGTTATCATAGTGGAGTCATCATCATCATGGCACAGACTATTTATGTTTCCTCCTCCAGTTGTAAAGCCGCATTGCTATTCTTACAATTCAGACCCCCTTAACAAATATTCAGCATACTGGTTGAAATAAGTAAGGAGGGTCTACACAGCTATACAGCAGGCAGCCTCGCAAATAGATAACACCTGTGGTTGCTGTTGTCCTGCCTCTTTAAGCCTTCTCTCCAGCCCGATGCTGTAACCTATAAAAGCTATGCTGGGGTGTGGTTATCTTTAAGGCCAAGAAGGAGTGATGCCGAGAGCGAGAGAAGGTATGTTTGCATGGGGTCGGTGGAGCAGCTAAAAAGATAATTTTGGCAGTGGTTTGCTTTCCAGCCCAAACTAAAAGTATTTTTTATTATTTCAGAGATAATTTTCTCTGTTCTAAAGATGCTTTTGAAAACTTTCTTGGTGTTTTTTTTTAAACTTGAAAACCAAGGAAGTCCAATTGTCTTTTGAAAAGAACCAATTATGTCTCCATAGATATAATTTTCTCTAGCAATACTCACTAAGAGTAGGGCTCACAAGGAGCTGTAGTTGGAGCAGCAGTGGGGAAGAGTAGTGTAGTTATGGGCAATGAGTAATAACTCTAAATCCTTGTTTGTGTTGCCTAGGGACATCTGCCTGTTGGCTGAGTCCAGAAAGAGTTGGGAGGCTTATAAATCAATTAAATTAAATTAAACTTTGTGTTTGGAACCCATTAAATTGGCTTTAATTAAAAACCTGTGAGAACAGCCTTGTCTTGCTGTTTTGCCATTATGGAGCCCATATATTTTATCATTTTCAGCCTTCACTATAGATTTCTGTCCTGTGTAAAGGCTTTATGTAGGAAAAATTAGATGTTATGGGATTCCCATTTTTCTAAAAACGTCCCACAACTTAACATGGCTGACTCAAACAAAAGTTTTGCTACTACTGCTATTCCAGCTACTACTCCTTGTGAGTCCTACTACTACTAGTGACTATTGCTTTAAAAAACCTCTGGAAATTCTCAGTCATATCAGTCTGAAAGTTGGCTTGGGGTTCCTTTTTTTTTTAAGTTTTCAAGGAACACCCACCCCCACGCCAAGAAAATTCAGTTGTAGTTTGAAAAGAACCTTTCAGATTAAAAAAAATACCTCTTTCTAGCTGCTTTGCTTGAATTAAGCTTGTATTGGTTTCCTTTTTGGTATTCTTTGGGCTTTCTCAATTTTCTCTTGTTTCTCAGCCTTTTGCAAAACTATTTTAACATCCAGCATCTCCCTTTTTTACATATAGTTCTAATAATCTGCATTATATAATCCTAAACATTAAATTGATAGCATGTAAAATTAAAGATATTGTGTGATACAGTTTGTGTGCTTTTAAAACTTTTAGTATTGGTATACTAACCTCCTTCAATCTAGTGATTACTACACCACTTTCCAGATTTGCTGGAATTGTTTGCCACAATTTTTAATCTTCTCTGCTGCCAATTGCTTTATTTGTGACAACAATACTGTTTGTCTTTTGGCTATATTGTTTAAATTTGGTAATGGAGCGTTGTTCTAACTTTCCCTTCCTAGCATTAGAGGTTTTTGTAAGTAGGGAATATCTTCTATGGTGTTTTGAATATTGAAAGCTCTATAATTTGGGCAGAATATCAAAATAGGTCTCACCGAATTCTTTCTGAGCTCAGACTTTTTGTACAGCTTTTCTGGTTTTTTGTGTTTTTTGTGTATTTTTCCAGCCTCCGTGCCTTTACAAATGCTGCTTTATCACTGGTTTTTATGTCTTCTATAGGTCTTCTATACATCTTTTTGGTTTTGGCTTCTTTTCTTTTCCTGGCAATTTCCACTTTTTCTTGGGTTAACTGGTTTGCATACATTTGCTTCTTGGTCTCTCTTCACATTCATCCTTAATACCTTAAATTGGCTTCATGGTTCCCATGGTCCTCCATTAGTTCAAAACTGTTCCTAATATTCTTATTGGAAATGGTGGTTAAATGTTCAAGAGGACATAATGGAAGATTTGCATTTGTTCTTCTGGTTTACCTTGACTTAAAATCAGAAGAACAAACAAATGAATGGGAAGATAGACTTCCAATGACCAAGAAACATTAATTTGTAATATATATATATATGTTATTGATATATTTTAAGGTAATATGCATTGATGTATATATAGTATATGAAAAATGTGGAGAAAAAGTTTAAAAATTACAAAAAGAACAATTTGTAATTCAAGTTGGCCCCTAGCCATGGTTTGCTGTTAAAACTGAATTTATTTATTTTCTTTGATCACTAATGCAGCCAATGTGATTTCTGTATCCCTCATGCGGCAATGTCCATGCATGGTGAACATGCAATCTCCATACAAACTGTGGTTTATTGTTAGCTTTGTCTGTACTGGTAGTTTCTTATCACATTGTGCTCTCTGACCTTGGTAGGGTTTTTTTGCAGGTGTTTCATCATTCAAAGTAGGAAATTATCTTCACTGCTAGTAGGGAGTAGAGTTTGCTCTTATTTTTCTGTAATACTGGCTTGTTCTCTCGTTGTTAAAGGTTGTCAGTTTGAATCCCTAGCATAGGTCTGATGCGTGAGCAGTGGGTTGGACAAGATGACCTCTAGGGTCCCTTTCAACTCTGTTACTGTTAATAGGAATTTGGGGCTTGCTTTGAAATTCAAGTGGCTTGCTATGTTGGTTGGTTGCAATGGTTCTGATGATTCCTTGCTTAGATTGTAGTTTACCATTAGTTTGTTTGTCTGCATTAACAGTTCTTTGATTGGTATATGGTTTAGCTGACATTTTATTTGTTTATTATTTATTAATTTGTTTATCTAATTGTAATTTAATTTAAATAGGTTGATTCCTTTTTGGTTTATTATGTTTTTCTTAATGTTCTTATTACTAATTATTTGACTTGTTTATTGTGTGTGCTATTTATCCTTGCAAACAGCTCTGAATCTCAGCATAAAAGTCAATTAAATTAAATTAAATTAATTAATGTTTCAGCATGCGCGGAAGCAAAAAACCCCTCAACTAAACATGGGCACACCTGTAGCTCCATGCGCGATTTTGCTACCTCCACAGGTGCAGAAGCAAAATCGCACTGGCCCTACAAGCACTTACAAGCCGTGAGGGTGAGCACAATTTAGCATTCCGGCTAGTAGCCCACCACACTCCTTGGTACTCCCTAAATTTGGTTGTTTTCTTCCAGGCGTTTTATTACCCAACTAAGTAACCTCAGTGCTAGTAGGGAAAGGGGTTTGCTCTCATTTTCTAGTGACTTGCTGTATCATTGTTTGATAGCACTGGTCTTGGGTGGTTCCTTGGTTAGGCTATGTGGTTTGTTAGTTTGTTTGTCTGAATTGGTAATCCCTTGATTGGGATATCGTTAATGGTGGATGCAAATCTTAAATTGCTTTCTTTCTTGCAGAGGTTTCATTACCAAAGCAGGTGACATCAGTGGTAGCCAGGATTAGGTTTTCTTTGCTCTCACATTTACATACTAATGGCAGTGTTGGTAGAAGTGATCTTAGTGCCTTCTTTTGGGCTGTGATTTACTTCTTCCGCAGCTCAGGGGCTCTCAGTATTCTCTTAATTTGGTAGTGGGGGTTTTTTTGCAGAGGTTTCACTACCAAACTAGGTGACATTATTTATGATAGTGGAGTTTGGTCTTTGATCTTATATTTATATACTTGTGGATTGGCATGCCAGTGCTTTGGTGAGAGTGGTCCTGATGTTTCCCTGTTGCCATTGTGGGTTGTGGTTTATTGTTAGCTTGTTTGTTTTCCTTGGTAGCTCCTTGACTGGGATAGTGTTTACTGGGGTCCTTGGTGCACTATGATCTTGGTGCTTCCTTGATTGGGCTGTGATTTACTGTTGGTTTCTTTGCCAGTTCAGGAGCCCTTTGGGTATTCTCTTAAATTGGTTGCTCTCTTGCAGATATTTAATAACATCAGGACTACTGGGGATTGGGGTTTGGTTTTACATTCTAGTGGCTTGCTCTGTCCATGTTCATTGCAGTTGATTCTGATGGTTCCTTGATTAGGCTGTGGTTTAATGTTAGCTTGTTTGTCTGCATTGGTATTACCTTTTGTATTGTTCACTGTGCAGTTATTGGTGCTTTGAGTTTGCTTGCTTTTTTTTTAAAAAAAGCCATTTAATTATCAAACTTAGGTAACATCATTGGTGCTAGTAGAGATTTGGATTTGGTCTTGTTTTATGTTTCAGAAGCTTGCTTTGTCAGGCAGTTTGTATGGTTTATTATTCACTTGTTTGTCCGCATTGATAGTTCTTTGATTGGGATATTATTTATTTTGGGGTCCTTGGTATTTATTCTGTGTTCTTGGTTGGTGGTGGGTTTTGGGGTTTTTTTGGCAGATATTTCATTCCTGCCTCATTGATAGTTCTTTGATTGGGATATTTATTTATTATTCATTCATTCATTCATTCATTCATTCATTCATTCATTCATTCATTCATTCATTCATTCATTTGTCCAATACACAAATACATAGGAAGAAAAATAGACATGTGATAATATAAAAGAGGGTGAAAGTGAACTTAGAGGAGAGGATATATGAAAGGAAGAGAATAAGATAGGTAAAAGAAAGGAAAGACAATTGGACAGGGGACGAAAGGCACTCCAGTGCACTTATTTATGCCCCTTACTGGCCTCTTAGTAATCTGGAGAGGTCAATCGTGGAGAGTCTAAGGGAGAAGTGTTGGGGGTTAGGGGTTAGGAGTCCGGTAATGAGTTCCACGCTTCGATAACTCGGTTGTTGAAATCATATTTTTTACAGTCAAGTTTGGCGCGGTTCGTATTAAGTTTGAATCTATTGCGTGCTCTTGTGTTATTATTTATTTTGGGGTCCTTGGTATTTATTCTGTGTTCTTATTTATTTATTTTATTTATTTATCAGATTTGTATGCTGCCCCTCTCCGCAGACTCTTGGTTGGTGGTGGGGGTTTTTATTTGGCAGATATTTCATTCCTGCCTAGGTAACATCATCACTGATAGATAATAGTGACTGGGGTTTGCTCATAGTATTCTAGTGCCTTTCCCTCCTAGTGTTTTGGTGGTCCTACTGGTATATTGGTTAGATTGTGGTTTATTATGTATTTGTCAGCATTGATAGTCCCTTGATTGGGATATTGTTTACAGTGGAGGTTATTGGTGCTCTCTAAGCTTGGTGCTTTCTTGCAGAAGTTTCATTACTAAAGTAGGCATTACCATGAGTGCTAGTAGGGATTCAGGTAAAATACTTTTTGCCATTGCATTAAAACCGCTGCTGCTTTGAAATCTGTTTGCACGTGGGTTTCTCTCTACAGGAGACCTTGAGTAGAACAAGATGAGTGTTCACAGACAGGTGAAGACAATTTTGGGGAAAACTGATGTAATACCGTGCAATCTTGCAATAGACTTGCCGCCTTAAAAGAGCAGCGTATTACTTGTGCTCCTGCAAGCAATAAAGATAATTGTGCAGCCCTGAGATGTTTGAGTAACAAACACATCCTGTAATTATCTTCCTTTCTCAGCTCTGAATTTGGGCGGCTGATTGGGATGCAGAGCAAGTATTCAAGAGTTGGGATGGCCACCAGTGGCAAAAATGATGCCGTCCCCTCCTAGCTTGAAAATAATATTGGTGAAACCATTTTGGCTGTAATGAAGTGGGCAAGGGAGCACATGGGCAGAGGTTATAGTCAGAAAACTATCCCACCAGTGTCCATTGTCTAATCTCTGCCCAATTGGCAAGTACATTTCAGCCCAGTTTATAGCCAAATGCCAAGATTTTGAACGACACCAGGCGTATATCCCTATTTGCTTAAACCCATGCCAGATAGTTGATCAATGAAATAGTAAGTAGAATGGCCAGTCATTCTATTTTGCCAAAGCCATGTGTACTTTTATTCTTGGAATTTCTTGGAGAGTCTTCGGAGAGGGGCGACATACAAATCTAATAAATTGAATTGAATTTATCTTGCAACTACCCAATAATCTAGTTCAGTGATGTCGAACCTATGGGATGGGTGGCACTGGTGGCACATAGAGCCATACCTGCTGGCACATGAGCCGTTGTCCTAGCTCAGCTCCAACATGCATGTGTGTGCTGGCCAGCTGACGTTTGGCTTGCACAGAGGGTCTGGAAGGGCATTTTTTGCTTCCAGAGAGCCTCCGGAGGAATGGTGGAGGGCGTTTTTATCTTCTGACGGCTCCAGGGAAGCCTTTGGAGCCTGGGGAGGGCAAAATACGAGCCTACTGGTCCCACCAGAAGTTGGGAAACAGGCTGTTTCCAGCCTCCAGAGGGCCTCCGGGGGACAGGGGGAAGGTGTTTTCACTCTCCCTGGGCATTGAATAATGGTTGTGGGCACTTGCGCATGTGCAGTAGTGCACACACATGCTCTTTCGGCATCTGATAAAAAAAGGTTCGCCATCACTGATCAAAGTTTGTGACTGGTATTAATTAGAGTACTGTTTCCCAACCTTGGAAACTTGAAGATATCTGGACTTCAACTCCCAGAATTCCCCAGCTAGCATTCGCTGCCAAGGTTGGGAAACACTGAACTAGAGCAGTGATGGTGAACCTTTTTTTCCTTCAGGTGCCAAAAGAGTGTGGACGTGTGATGTCACGCATGCACAAGTGCTCACATTATTATTATTATTATTATTATTATTATTATTATTATTATTATTATTTATTATTATTAATTAGATTTGTATGCCGCCCCTCTCCGTAGACACTCGGGGCGGCTCACAACAATAATAAAACAATGTATAACAAATCTAATAATTAAAAGTCACTAAAAACCCCTTATTAAAAAGCAAAACATACACACAAAGATACCATGCATAAAACTATATAGGCCTGGGGGAGATGTCTCAATTCCCCCATGCCTGACGGCAGAGGTGGGTTTTAAGGCAAGGAGGCCTTAAAAGGCAAGGAGAGTGGGGGCAGTCCTAATCTCTGGGGAGAGCTGATTCCAGAGGGTTGGGGCCGCCACAAAGAAGGCTCTTCCCCTGGGTCCCGCAAAACGGCATTGTTTAGTCGACGGGACCCGGAGAAGGCCAACTGTGTGGGACCTAACCGGCTGCTGGGATTCGTGCGGCGGTCCCAGAGAAAGATAGATAGGTAGGTAGGTAGGTAGGTAGGTAGACAGGCTAGATAGGATAGAATAGGATAGGATAGGAAGGTAGATAGATAGATAGATAGATAGATAGATAGATAGATAGATAGATAGAAAGAAAGAAAGAAAGAAAGAAAGATAGATAGATAGATAGATAGATAGATAGATAGATAGATAGATAAGGTAGGTAGGTAAGTAGTTAGGTAGGTAAGTAAGTAGGTAGATAGATAGGTAGGTAGGTAAGGAGAGAGAGAGAGAGAGAGAGAGAGAGAGAGAGAGAGAGAGAGAGAGAGAGAGAGAGAGAGAGAGATAGCCTTTACACAACTCAATCCAGATAGAATCTTAGACTTCAATGGGACATTCAAAATCTTCTGATAGCTAACCTTTTCCAGTCTAAGTGCCCAATGGACACGTGGGTGCAGAATCCCCCAAAATAATGCATGCATGGCCCTGGCACATGCCGCTCCACATATGCGCTCACGGCCACACAGCACGCCCTAAGCTCCTCAACATATGCAGTGATGAGCCCCAATGGGTATGGTCAGGTAAACAGAATAAGTAGAATAATTTTGATTTTTTTTCTTTCCCCCCCCCCCCCCTTGGACTCTGGGTATGTTTTTCCTGCCGCAGTAAATGAGGTTGAATGTGTATAATTTTAGAAGAGCAGTGTGTGTGTGTGTGTGTACGTACATACACATACAGTTTATACAGTTTACAAAAGGCAAGGAGGGTGGGGGCAATTCTAATCTCTGGGGGAGTTGGTTCCAGAGGGTTGGGGCCACCACAGAGAAGGCTCTTCCCCTGGGTCCCGCAAAACGGCATTGTTAGTCGACGGGACCCAGAGAACGCCAACTCTGTGGGACCTAACTGGTCGCTGGGATTTGTGCGGCAGAAGGCGGTCCCGGAGATAGATAATAATACATACATAATTCACTGCCTGGGGAGGACAAAAACAGCTTCTCTCGCCCTCCGGAGGCCGGAAATGGCCTGTTTCCCAACTTCTGCTGGGCACAGTTGGCTCATGTTTTGCCCTCCCCACGTTCCAAAGGCTTCCCTGGAGCTGGTGGATGATTAAAAACGTCCTCCCGTATCCCCTGGAGGCTTTTTGGAAGCCAAGAACGCCCTCCCAGAGCTTCTGTGTGAGCCAAAAACCAGCTGGCTGGCACATACATGCACGTTGGAACTGAGCTAGGGCAACAGTTCATGTGCCAGCAGATATGGCTCCGCGTGCCATCTGTGGCACCCGTGCCATAGGATCGCCAACACTGAACTAGAGATAACTTTGCAATTTGATTTCCCATTTAATAGTTTTCAGATACAAGTCAGATATAAGTTTAACACAACTGCCAGTTCAGTCAGGTACTGATGGGCAGTTATAAGAGTCTACCTCCAACACAGCTAGGAATTTTTACAGTAGTTATTTTGTGAGTCTGAATCTAAAATGTGAGCCCCAAATCAATTAATTACATCTCACATGCCAACATCAAATACTTTCCTGGCAAATTTGGTGCTAATTTGCACTTATTTTTGATACAGGCTATCTCAAGCAACAGCATTGTATTAAACTGAGTTTAATATTGTATCCCGAGAAGTTGATTTGGCACTGTTCTTGTTTAGTAGATCCTGCTAAGAGTTTCCCACTCCATCTGCTCAGTGGGTTAAGGGTAAATAACAGCAGAAGTGATTAAATTCTCCTTCACACCATTGGCTCAAGATAGATCCTACCATTGGTTGCTTTTGAGTTTTTATTTTAATTGCTTTCTTTACCAAATTCCTTTTGCTTTTCTCTTCGGCCCCTCTGATGTTTTCTCCAAACCTATTAACGTTGAGAGAAAATGGGCAATTGATTGATATGAAAGAACAGTGTAGCTGCTTTGATGGAGGGATTCAGATTAACATTTGTTTTCATGTGCAGTGGAAAACCTATGAAAAGAGGAATGTGCTTTGAGGAAACTCACACCCTGCCATGCCAAGTACTCGAGATGTCTGCAACAAGCCCTCTAGGGAATGCCAGTGAATGTTCTGCTAGAATTCCTTCCTTTCTCCCTTCCCTCATTTTATGGAGAGCAAATTTGGCTTGTTGCATTATTTGAATGCAGTCCTCCAACAGTCAGCATCATTAAAAATGAAAATATCTGTGTCTATCTGTCTGTCTTCTCTGTCTGTCTGTCTGTCTGTCTGTCTGTCTATCTATCATCTATCATCTATCATCTATCATCTATCATCTATCATCTATCATCTGTCTGTCTGTCTGTCTGTCTGTCTGTCTATCTATCTATCTATCACCTATCAACTATCAATCCATCAATCCATCAATCCATCAATCCATCAATCCATCATCTATCTATCTGTCCATCTGTCCATCTGTCCATGTATCCATGTATCCATCTATCCATCATCATCTATCTATCTATCTATCTATCTATCTATCTATCTATCTATCTATCTATCTATCTATCTATCTATCTGTTCTTTCGGGGTCTCTGGTAGAATCCTCCCAAAAATTCACAGGTACAAATTTCAGACACACACACGTTTGAAAATTCAAAACAATGTTCTTTATAATGAAAATTCACTTAAACCAAGCCCTCTTTTGGTATAGCAAAGAGCACTTGTCTCTAAACAAACTAGTAATTTGTACAAGTCCCTTATCAGTTCTGTGATACTTAGCTTGCAGCTGTGAGGCAATTCACAGTCCTTCTTCTTTCACAAAGTGAAACACACTTTGCTCTGGTTTAGTTTCAAAGCGGGGAAAAATCAGCACACAAAAAGTCAAAGTCAGTAAAGCAGTCACGAAACACAACAATCAGATAATCCTCCACAATGGCCAAACTCACAGCCCCACCCAACCACAGGTGGCCTCATTTTCTTTGATAATAATCTCTCAGTTGTTGTTGCCAATGCATCGCTCTCTGCATGCGTGGCTGTATCATTAACTCTTGTTCTGAATCCAAGGAGGAGCTAGATGATTGATCTCCTTCTCCTCCTCCCTGTCACTCATGTCTTCTTGGTCAGAGGAGCCTTCATCATCAGATTCCACTGGGCGGTAGGGGCAAAACAGGCCTGCAGCATGTGGATGTCTCCCCCATATCCACAGTCCTTGGGGCAGGAGCAGGGCCAGACCACAACACTATCTATCTATCTATCTATCTATCTATCTATCTATCTATCTATCTATCTATCTATCTATCATCTATCTATATATCTACGCTGATAACTTCTTATTTTTTTGAACTTTAAAATCTGGTACTGTATAGTTGGACTAGATAATTTTCTTTTTAAAATAAAAATATTTAATTGCATCTGGAAGGGAGATGGAAAGCGACTGTTCTGTACCTGTCGGCCTTTAAAAATAACCCCAGGATGCTGAGATTTTTATGAAGATAAGCAGGAAGGGTCAAGAAGGATGTGCTTCCAAGCCAAAGGCAGCCCTAATGGCGGGGGAAAGAAGTAAACGCATGGGAGACGATTTAGAGCAGGGGCTCTCCAACCTTGGCAACTTTAAGACTGGTGGATTTCAATTCCCAGAACCCCTCTGGCAGCTTTGCTCCTCAGCTTTATTAGCTGAGGAATTCTGGGATTTGAAATGCACAAGTCTTGAAGCTGCCAGTGTTGGGGACTCCTGCTCTAGAGACCATAAATTCTTGCAGGCAAAACTCTGCACACCTCAGTGATCAAACTACATATTTCCTCTCCTGTTTGGGGGATTTGAACACAGCAAGGCAGACCCATCTCATGAAATCCAAACAAGCTTTGCTGAGAAATTCTGGGAGTTGAAGTCCACAAGTCTCAAAGCTGCCACGGTTGGAGACCCCTGATTTGGAGCACATAGAGGGGTAGCCATGAGCTTGTAACTATTCTGAGTAGGATCATCCTTGAGCTGAATGACTTGTGAAAATAATACAGTGATACCTCGTCTTACAAACGCCTCATCATACAAACTTTTTGAGATACAAACCCAGGGTTTAAGATTTTTTTTGCCTCTTCTTACAAACTATTTTCACCTTACAAACCCACCGCCGCCACTGGGGTGCCCTGCTTCCGAACTTCCATTGCCAGTGAAGCACCCATTTTTGCGCTGCTGGGATTCCCTTGAGGCTCCCCTCCATGGGAAACCCCACCTCCGGACTGCCGTGTTTTTGTAATGCTGCAGGGGAATCCCAGCAGGAAGTCCGGAGGTGGGGTTTTGCAGTGAGGGGAGCCTCAGCGAAATCGCAAAAGCACAGCGGTCCGGAGGTGGGGTTTCGAGGACTTTGGTGTTTTTGCGATGCTGAGTTGGGTTTCCCATAGAGGGGAGCCTCAGGGGAATCCCAGGAGCGCAAAAACGGGCACTTCGGCTGGCAAAAGGGGTGAATTTTGGGCTTGCATGCATTAATCGCTTTTCCATTGATTCCTATGGGAAACATTGTTTCGTCTTACAAACTTTTCACCTTAAGAACCTCATCCCGGAACCAATTAAGTTTGTAACACAAGGTATCGCAGTAGTTCACATATGGGGATGGGGATAGGGGAGAGAAATATGAGCTGAAACTCAGAGTGGCTTACTGCTTTAGATTCTTCTATGTGTGGCTCCTGTGTAGAAATCACAAAATTAGCTGTCTCACTTCAGTGAATAGCTATTTCTATGTCCTGACAAAGACTGAAGACAAGATCTGCTAAGAAAAAAAGTGGTCTCATTGCTTTTCCTTACTACCGAAAGGATCAAGCATCCTTGGGAGATGATGACCAGTGTAGGTAGCCCAAAAATATCTAGCTTAGTTTTTCATAACTGCTCTTGCTGAACCCTCACAAATCAGAAACTCTGGGAAGATAGCCAACATCCTGAGGAAGTGAAATCTCTGAAATCTGTGACCTCATTGGCAAACAAAACAAAGCTACTCCAGGAAGACAGTTTTCCATTCTTTAAAAAAAACTTGCATCAAATTAGGAGTCCCAATACTCAAACTCTGTTCTTCTAGTGAAGGTGTTTTGAAAGGTTTACAGTGTTTGGTCTGTATTTATCCACATAGGGAAAGATCTATACCAGTGATGTGAACCTATGGCACGGGTGCCACAGGTGGCAAACGGAACCATATCTGCTGGCACAGGAGCCATTTTATTTTATTTTTATTTATTTATTCTTTGTCCAATATACAATACATATGAAGGAGAACAGACATTAAGTAATATATATAATGATAGAAAGTAAGAAAGAAGAGTGGTTGGAGGAAAGGAGAGAAAATGTATGATATATGAGATAAGGAAAGAAGATTGGACAGGGGACGATAGGCACATCAGTGCACTTATGTACGCCCCTTACTGGCCTCTTAGGAACTTAGAGAGGTCAATCGTGGAGAGTCTTAGGGAGAAATGTTTGGGGCTGGGGGCTGACACCACTGAGTCTGGCAATGAGTTCCACGCTTCGACAACTCGATTGTTAAAGTCATATTTTTTACAGTCAAGTTTGGAGCGGTTGATGTTAAGTTTGAATCTGTTGCGTGCTCTTGTGTTGTTGCTGTTGAAGCTGAAGTAGTCATTGACCGGAAGGACGTTGCAGCATATGATCTTGTGGGCAATACTTAAATCGTGTTTTAGGCGTCGCAGTTCTAAGCTTTCAGGATCCAGGATAGTTAGTCTATTTTCGTAAGGTATTCTGTTACGAGTGGAGGAGTGAAGGGCTCTTCTGGTGAAGTACCTTTGGACGTTTTCGAGAGTGTTGATGTCTGAGATGTGGTGTGGCTGAGCTCCAACGTGCATGTGTGTGCCAGCCAGCTGATTTTTGGCTTGCTCAGAGGCTCTGGGAGGGCGTTTTTGGCTTTCAGAGAGCCTCTGGACAAGGTGGGGTTTTTTTTCCCATTCCTGGCTCCAAGAAAGTCTTTAGAGCCTGGGGAGGGCAAAACATGAGCCAACTGGGCAACCAGAAGCTGTGAAACAGGCCGTTTCCGGCCACCAGAGGGCTGTTGGGAGGATGAGGGAGGTGTTTTCACTTTCCCCAAGTTTTGAATTATGGGTGTGGACACTCACGCATGTGTGATAGCATGCATACATGCTCTTTCGGCACCCAAGGGAAAAACGGTTCGCCATCACTGGTCTGTACCAATGTTGGCAAACCGTTTCAGCACCAAGTGCCAAAAGTGGGGTTCTGAGCTTCTGGCCAACACATGCACAAGCAGACCAGCTGGCTGGCATATGTACGCACATTGAAAACTGGAAGCTCAGCTTCCTAGCGCACGCATACAGGCTGGGGAGCTGCTGTTCTGGTTCCCAGTGCTCCCATGCACGTGAAGACCAGCTGGCTGGCACACATGCGCATGCTGGGACCTGGAAGAGCAACAGGCAATGGCTGGCATCAGCGGTGGGCTAGGAGCCAGAACGCTAAATTGCGCTCACCACCGCGGCTCATAACTTCTTGTGGGGCCAGTCCAATTTTGCTGCTGCACCTGTGGAGGTAGCAAAATCGTGCCCGGAACCGCAGGTGCACCTGTGTTTCCACATGCACGAAAGCAAAAAAAACCTCACTGAAACACGAGTGCACCTGCAGCTCCGGCTGTGATTTTGCTACCTGCACAGGAGCAGCAGCAAAATTGCACTGGCCCCACAAGAACTTACGAGCCATGGCAGCGAGCGCAATTTAGCGTTCCGGTTCATAGCCCACCACTGGCTGGCATGTTCAAAGAGATGGCTCTGCATACCACTACTGGCACATGTGCCATAAATTCGCCATCAGGGATCTACAGTTTACAACTACAGTGATCCCTCGATTTTCGCGATCTCAATCTTCGTGAAACGCTATATCGCGATTTTTCCACCCGATGATGTCACTCCTTTCCTTTCTCATCTTTCTTTCTCTCTCTCTTTCTCTATCTTGCTTCTTCCTCTCTCACACTCTCTTCCTCCCTCTCTCATCTCTTTCTTTCCTTCTCTCTCTTTCTCTATCTCTCCCCCTCTTGCTCTCGAGCGGCAAGCGAGCAGCCGGGCGGGTGAACGGGCAAGCGGCAAGCGAGCGGCTGGGTGGGCGGGTGATGGGCAAGCGGCAAGCGACAAGCGAGCAGCCGGACGGGCGGGTGAACAGGCAAGCGGCAAGCAGCAAGCGAGCAACCGGGCGGGCGGGTGAACGGGCAAGCGGCAAGCGAGCGGCCGGGCAGGTGAACGGGCAAGCGGCAAGCGAGCGGCCGGGCAGGTGAACGGGCAAGCGGCAAGCGAGCGGCCGGGCAGGTGAACGGGCAAGCGGCAAGCGAGCGGGCGGGCGGGTGACGGGCAAGCGGCAAGCGGCAAGCGGCAAGCGATCTTGGGGTTTCCCCTTTGCCTGGGCGGCGGGAAGACCCAGGGAAGGTTCCTTCGGCCGCCCAGCAGCTGATCTGCTCCGCAGCGCGGCAGCAGCGAGGAGCCGAAGATGGGGTTTCCCCTTTGCCTGGGCAATGGGGAAACCCCATCTTCGGCTACTCGCTGCTGCCGCGCTGCGGAGCAGATCAGCTGCTGGGCGGCCGAAGGAACCTTCCCTGGGTGCCGCCCACCGCCCACGCAAACTCCACCATCTGCGCATGTGTGGCCATGAAAAAAATGGTGCGCATGCGCAGATGGTGTTTTTACTTCCGCAACCCTACATCGCGAAAAATCGATTATCGCGAGGGGTCTTGGAACGGAACCCTCGCGATACTCGAGGGATCACTGTATAACTGATTGTTATTCACCATTTTTCCCCTCGGTTGTACAAAATTCTAGGAAAAATATTCTTTCTACTGAGAAGTAGAAATAACCATTTATAAAAGCATTTTTTAAATGCACAGACTGAATAGGGGATCAAGCAAAATAAATAACTTGTTTTTCATAGTTTTATTATACTAGTGTTATTTCTAACTTTGACTTTTATGCAGAGGAGGAAGAATTTGGGCAATTGACCAGTATGGAAATGCAAAGAGTAAACAAGTGATCAGCTACACTATGCCAACCCTTTAATTAGTTTGGGTTACACAGCCTATGTTTTGTCCTTTCAGATGTTGTAACCATTTTTTTCCCTGCTTATTTTGTAAGAACTATATGGTAACTTTGAAACGTGGGTAGTTCCCCGCTGTCATTATAATACGCAAATTTCCTTGGAACTTTTGTGCCTTCCAAAATTTTTTGCATTTATCAGCCTTTCCCAGCTTCATGTCTTCTGGATTGAATTAACACGTATCCATCATCTCCAGCCAGCAAATCCATTTGATTTTTGTGGTACCCAAGTCAATTAAGGATGCTTTACATATTTCTTGGCTAGGAAAAGGAAGGCTCTGTTTCTTGAAGGAAAAGCTGGGCATTATTTTGCTTGCATTGCTCTTTTGTCTATTCACTTCCACAGCCAAATCCACTTTAAAAAAGGAAACAGTAAAACAGCCTTGTGTACTATTTTTTGCTCAGAAATGGGTGTGTTATTAGCCAGGAAATGGATGCTGTACGCTTCACTAGTACCTGGAGTTTATGTAGCACCAGGAAAAGCGCCAGTCTTCCTTGCACTTGTGACCCATCAGCTATGCGACTGTTTTATAGGTTGCCATATGGATCCTCTATTTTGAAATTGAATTGTTCTAGCAACCAGCTGTCCCACATTCCCTTTGTGTAGAGTCCTAGCCCAGTTCCAGGTGTTCATGGTTGAAAAATAATTCAGGATGGAAAAATAATTTCCATCCTGAATTTTTCCATCTGTTTTAACGTAGTTTAAAATGTGACCACCACCCCCCTTCCATAATTTGAAATTGACTGTTTTCTACGTTAGTTCTGGGTTTGTTTGTGAATTTAAGCCTAGCTCATCTCCCTTAAAGGATCTACATCAGGGGTCCTTAAACTTGGCAACTTTAAGATTAGTGGACTTCAACTCCCAGAATTCTCCTATGCTGGCTGGAAAATTCTGGGAGTTGAAGTCCACAAGTCTTAAAGTTGCCAAGTCTGATCTACTTGGATGTCATGATGGGAGCAAACCTTTTCAAACCTAAGATTATCATGTCGATAAACCATATGGCCATAAATCTCACAGTAAATCATATTGAAGAACAGCATATCAGGTTTGAGATCAATAGGTTATCTCATGCCCGCAGTCCAGGTAGTCTTATATTAGTATGGTAGCTTAAGTTGGGAGAAAGTTAAGAGAAGCAGTGACATACAAGTAAATATGGCACAATGGATACATAAGCTTTAAAAGAAATTATGATAGTTATGATATGAAAGGTGCTGAATATGGCTGACGTTGAACTATACATGTGAACCACTGCTAGCTTTTGACCTTTCAAATGTAATTCAGGTTTCCTGCTTTAATTAAGGAGGAATTGTATTACAATAAATTGTATTCCACTATTATTCAAGTCTAAGGCTTTAGAAGATAACTATCTATTTACTGTACTCCCATGTATATTTTTAAAAGTCACTTGCTTAAAATTGCGTTGTGATTTTGTTAGACATATTTTTGGTTTTCAACTTAAATTCATGATAGATAGATAGATAGATAGATAGATAGATAGATAGATAGATAGATAGATAGATAGATAGATAGATACAGAAGTTAGATAGATAGAAAGATAGAAAGAAAGAAAGAAAGTCAGACAAACAATTACAAGCAGTGCATTCATGTGCATGTTCAAACAATCCAATACTTTTTCTAAACCAGTTTTTTATGATGAGCTGAAGACATAATCCTTGACCAATTGCTCTAGTGGAGCCAGCCTATTATGGTCACAAATGGTGACCTCCATGAAATGAGACAGACATGCTTAGCACACACTCCGCCCACCTCTGTTCTCCCAGGTGTCCATGTTAAAATGCAGATTAAGACTAGCATGGGGTGGCTTCATGAGTGGGGCAGTTCCTCGGAGGCTTGTCACCCAGCTGGGACCATCCATAGCAATAGAATTTAAACTTATATACTGCTTCACATTGCTATACAGCCCTATCTAAGCGGTTTACAGAGTCAGCCTATTGCGCCCAACAATTTGGGTCCTCATAAAAGAGGCAAACAAGCAGCAAAAAGCTTTGCAAACCCAAAAGCAGACCAACAGGGAGGAAGATCTCAGCTAGCTTAGGTCCTAGAGCAGTGATGGCAAACCTGTAGTATGTGTGCCACATGTGGAACACGGAGCCACATCAGATGGCATACGTTGCCCTATGCCAGGTCCAGAACACATGTGTGCACTGGCCACTGTGTTTTGCCCTCTGGAGGCTTCAGGGAAGCTTCCCTGAAGCCCCAGTGTATAAAAAAACCCGCCCAATGGGCAAACTGGAAGTTCAAAAAACCCGGACTTCCGGTTTTCCCATTGTGCTGGTTTTTTACACTCCGGGGCTTCAGGAAGCTTCCTTGAAGGCTCTAGAGTGCGAAAAACCAGCGAACGGGCAAACCGGAAGTCCGTTTTTTTCGAATTTCCAGTTTGCCCATTTTTTTAATCATTCCAGGCTTCAGTGAGGCCTGTGTATATGCGCGGGGGATGGTGGGGATTGTGTGCAGGGGGCAGTGTGAGGGTGTGTGCATGCGTTGGGGGAAGGAATGAGTGTGGATACATGCACATCTGCTAGCACACACACAAACAGTCACTTGGCAAGTGAACCAAAAAAAGTTTGCCATTGCTGGCCTAGAACTATTTGCCAATGCCAGAGAGGCTTCCAAACAAGCCTCTGTGCTTGGCTGATGATGAAGCTACCCTTGTGGGCTGGGTTTCTGCCCCAATCAGCTGACTGTCAGGAGACCTCAAACTTCTCCTGGTTCTTGCTAGGCTTTGGGGAAGTCAGCCACCTCCATGTAAAGGCAGCAGCTTCCCCAACCCCTTTTTTTTTGCTTGGCCTTTCCTCCTTTCTCTAGAAACCTAAATTTTTCAATTAAAAAAACAACAAAAGGACAGACTTTTGTGCATTATTATTATTATTATTATTATTATTATTATTATTATTATTATTATTATTATGTCAGTACAACACAGCAAACGAGATCACTATGCTGGATTTTGTATTTCATCACCAGTCGGGCGCTTCCCAAGCACCTAGGACTGCGTGATGTAGCGGCGAATTATGTTTGCCAATCCCAGTAAAGCGGCCTTTTGCAATTGACAGATGGAGATTTTGTCAATTCCGATGGTTTTCAAATGTCCGCTAAGATCCTTTGGTACTGTGCCCAGCGTGCCAAGTACCACTGGGACCACTTTCACTGGCTTATGCCAGAGTTGTTGCAGCTCGATTTTTAGATCTTTGTATTTCACTAATTTCTCTAGCTGCTTCTCCTCAATTCTGCTGTCTCCTGGGATTGCGATGTCGATGATCCATACTTTCTTTTTCTCCACGATCACAATGTCTGGTGTGTTATGCTTCAGAATTCGGTCAGTCTGAAGTCGGAAGTCCCACAGTAGTTTTACTTGCTCATTTTCGACCACTTTTTGGGGCTTATGATCCCACCAGTTCTTTGCCACTGGTAAATGGTAGTTCCGGCACAAGTTCCAGTGGATCATCTGTGTCACAGCATCATGTCTATGCTTGTAGTCAATCTGTGCGATCTTTTTGCAGCAGCTGAGTATGTGATCGATTGTTTCATCTGCTTCTTTACAGAGTCTGCACTTTGGATCGTCTGATGGCGTACCCATCAGTGGGGTTGTTATTATTATTATTATTATTATTATTATTATTATTATTATTATTTATTAGATTTGTATGCCACCCCTCTCCGGAGACTCGGAGCGGCTCACAACAGCATTCCTGCCCCCCCTCAAAAAAGCCCCCTAAACTCTCCATCTCTGCTTCCACTCTTGACAATTTTCAACCCTACTTCATTTGCTAAATTTACTGCGTGCCCGGAAAGAGGGTGACAAACTCTGTAAGTTACTTACCTTGATGAGTGAACTGTCAGGTTGAGGAAGGAAGGAAGCAAAGAAAACATTTCTGCAACTTGTTTGCCTTGAGCAGCTGGTTGAAAAATTCATCTCTTAAAAAAAAAAAAGCATTATGAACATGCACCAAAGGGTCATGCGGAAGAGAACTACATCTCTTTATATGAGTAAATGGGTCCTAAAGGCAGTAAGACAAGCAGCCAAAAGCTTGGAAAGTTTTTTACTCTTTCAGTAGCCAATAGTCACAGAAAACTGAAAACACCCGCCAGTTTATTATTAATTTATTTATTAATCAGATTTGTATGCCGCCCCTCTCCACAGACTCGGGGTGGCTCACAGCAATAATAATACAATGTAAACAAATCCAATATTTAAGTTTAAGTTAATTTAAAACCCCAATTTTAAAACCAATCATACATACTAACATACCATGCATAAATTTTATAAACCTAGGGGAGGGAAAGTCTCAATTCCCCCATGCCTGATAACAGAGGTGGGTTTTAAGGAGCTTACGAAAGGCAAGGAGGGTGGGGGCAACTCTGATATCTGGGGGGAGTTGGTTCCAAAGGGTCGGGGCCGCCACAGAGAAGGCTCTTCCCCTGGGTCCCACCAAACGACATTGTTTAGTTGACGGGACCCGGAGAAGGCCAACTCTGTGGGACCTAACTGGTCGCTGGGATTCGTGCGGCAGAAGGCGGTCCCGGAGATATTCTGGTCCGGTGCCAGAAAGGGCTTTATAGGTCATAACCAACACTTTGAATTGTAACCAGAAACTGATTGGCAACCAATACAGACTGCGGAGTGTTGGTGTGACATGGGCATATTTAGGGAATCCCATGATTGCGCTCGCAGCTGCATTCTGCACGATCTGAAGTTTCCGAACACTTTTCAAAGGTAGCCCCATGTAGAGAGCATTACAGTAGTCGAACCTCGAGGGGATGAGGGCATGAGTGACTGTGAGCAGTGACTCCCGGTCCAAATAGGGTCGCAACTGGTGCACCAGGCGAACCTGGGCAAACGCCCCCCTCGCCACAGCTGAAAGATGTTTCTCTAATGTGAGCTGTGGATCGAGTTGCGGACCCTCTCTGAGGGGGTTAGTAATCCCTCCCCCCAGGGTAATGGACGGACAGATGGAGTTGTCCTTGGGAGGCAAAACCCACAGCCATTCCGTCTTATCCGGGTTGAGTTTGAGTCTGCCAGCTGCCTGAAATGCTGGCTGCATCCTGGAGGCAATGGGGAGCACTATGGGGGTCTCATCAGGGCAGGTTGGAGGGGGGAAAAGAGAGATGGGGAGGGTGTTGCTGTGGCCAATGGGCAAATGGCTGCAAGAACACAGAAGCTGCCATAAATTTGAAACAGGATTGTATGAAGCTTTGTTGGGTCATAACTTCAAACAGCTGTTAAGCGACTTGTCGTATCTCAAGAATGTTCTACTACTTACTCATATGCTGCAACGTTCTACCTGTCAATGACTACTTCAGCTTCAACCGCAACAACACAAGAGCATGCAACAGATTCAGACTTAATATTAACCGCTCCAAACTTGACTGTAAAAAATATGACTTCAGCAACCGAGTTGTCAAAGCGTGGAACTCATTACCTGACTCAGTGGTGTCAATTCCTAACCCCCAACATTTTCTCCTTAGACTATCCACGATTGACCTCTCCAGGTTCCTTAGAGGTCAGTAAGGGGCGTGCACAAGTGCACCAGTGTGCCTTCCATCCCCTGTCCAATTGTCTCTCCTTATCTCATTTATCTTTTCTTCCCTTCAAATATGTTCACCTATGCTTTTATATTATTATTATTATTATTATTATTATTATTATTTATTGGATTTGTATGCCGCCCCTCTTCGCAGACTCAGGGCGGCTAACAACAGTGGTAAAACAACATGGACAATCCAATTAATAAAAACAACCCTTATTATAAAAAAACAAACATACACACAAACATACCATGCATAACTTGTAGTAGCCTAGGGGGAAAGGATAACTTAACTCCCCCATGCCTGGCGACAAATATCTTTTCTTCTATTCTTTTATTTATATTATTACATATCTGCAGTCTGCATTGGTTGCCGATCAACTTCCGGTCACAATTCAAAGTGTTGGTTATGACCTTTAAAGCCCTTCATGGCACTGGACCAGAATATCTCCGAGACCGCCTGCTGCCGCACGAATCCCAGCGACCGATTAGGTCCCACAGAGTGGGCCTTCTCCGGGTCCTGTCAACTAAACAATGTCGGTTGGCGGGCCCCAGGGGAAGAGCCTTCTCTGTGGCGGCCCCGGCCCTCTGGAACCAACTCCCCCCGGAGATTAGAACTGCCCCTACCCTCCTTGCCTTTCGTAAGCTCCTTAAGACCCACCTTTGTCGTCAGGCATGGGGGAACTGAGACATCTCCCCCGGGCATATACAATTTATGAATGGTATGTTTATATGTATGTGTGTTTAGAAAATGGGGTCTTTTAAATATTTTTAAACAGTAATTTAGATTTGTTGTAAATTGTTTTCACTTTGTTGTGAGCCGCCCCGAGTCTGCGGAGAGGGGCGGCATACAAATCTAAATAATAAATAAATAAATAAATAAATAAATAAATAAATAAATAAATAAATAAATAAATAAATAAATAAATATCCTCTTCAATGTGTATTATGCATTAGACAAAATAAATAAATAAATAAATAAATAGAAATTCTTTGCCTCCTTTTTCAGTGATGGTGAGATACTGAGGTAAATAAAACAACGGCAGTATGTTCAGCAAGGATGGCCTTCTGATTACATCTGCAGTTCCAGTTGACAGAAATAAGAACGGAGATATTGGTAGGCGGTCTGGTCAGGCACCCCTGAATGGTTTACCACTCCATCCCGGAGCCATACCCAAGACCAATACAGCAAGAGGACACGACCAAAGTAATCTGGTCGACGGAGGGAGGCAATGGAGTCCCTCCTGTGAAAATTTCACAGGTCCAGTCAATGTACAAAGAGGGTAAGTATTTTCTTTCTAAATTTTCTCAGCTATTTGTCAAGTAATGTTGAAGTGCAGACACCAGGAGTCGTAATTGGGCTGAAAGCATCATAGAACAATAACATGTGCTTCAACAGGTTGAATGCACTACATATATCACAGTGAGAAACTGTGTGGCCAGGTAATGTGGGTCCCTACCTCCTTAATATTAATAATTTAGGCAAAGTTAATAAGCAGTGTTATGTTTTTCCATGTACTTATCAATTCTATAGATATATTCTAGAAACTCTGAAGAAAAACACAGCCAACCTTGCAATATTTTAATGTTATGTTTGTAATCCTATTTGGACCAGAGTTTGCAGCTTTTACAAAAGAACGTAGTATGTCCTCTCCATCTTGCTCTCTATGTAGCCAAAATATGTAATTAAAATATGAAAAAGGCCTCGAGAATTTCCCAAATAGCTTTTTGGAATTGGTAAGTGTTTTTACCTCAGTTACAAAATTATTTTTTTCAGCACTGTGAAAGCTTTGAATGGTCTCTGCAGAAGGCAATTGGTAAGTGAGGTCTGCCTATACTTTCTTCTGATTACAGAATCACAAAAACTGCCTTGTGCAGTGACCATTCAAAGTTATTATGGTGCTGAAAAGATAACTTTGCAACCAAGGCAAAATAAATAATATAAAATCAAGTAGTGACTGGCTCCTAAATTGAGGTGTTAAAGAAGCTCTAATCTTTTTATATGCTTTTAACTCTAAATTTAGACACTTTCTATTTTTTAATCATCTACCTTGAGTGTCAATCAATAAAAGTTAGGATGAAATATTTGATGACAAAATCCTTTTACAAGGAGAAAAAAATAACCTATGATATCAACTCCAATCCTTTTTTATTGTAACTGAAAACTTGTTGTGACTTTTATGTAAAAAAGATTGCCCTGATTTCTTCTCTGCTTGTTTTCACTGCAATTTTTGTGGGGTGCGGATGGAGTGTTAAGTGTGAAAAATATTTCATGCAAAATTGACCCAATTTAGAAAAGGTAGCTGCTCATAGTTTTTAATTAAAAAAAAAACTCATTTCAAGTTGTTATAAAACGTTTACAGAGAACTTGCTTGATATTATGTCTGAGGGGATTATTGAATGAGTAATTCAATCGCACGAGTGATTGAAGAAAACAGAAAATTCAGAGGGCAGCTTTTGAAAATGGATAGAAATATAAATGACTGCAGCCACCCTGATGAAATGTTTTCTAACTTAATAAAAATTAGCTGTTTGCTTGGTAAATGTAATGCTTGGTTTCTGCTTGAAGGAGGAAAGGGAATGTTTAAAGTTTAAAAGAATGTTTAATGTTTAAAAGAAGAAGTTTAATACATGAACAATAGGATCAGTGAGTCTTCGGAGAGGGGCGGCATACAAATCTAAGTAATAAATAAAATAAATAAAAATAAATCAATATTTGTATTATGTACTCAAATACACACACATTTTCATTATATTCTGTAAAGTATGACTTGTGATAGACATACATATTCACACACAATATCTCCAACACTGATTTTGTTAACAGAAATTGGCAATGCTAGGAAGATAACATGTGGAAGAGAAGAGTGGATTGGTTTCTTTGTTGCTTAGTTTTGTTTTTAGAGGTAAAATTGTCTTAAATTGAAGATTTTAAATTAACATCTTCCTTCTAGATAATGTGTAATATTATCTTACCTGCCAACATATACTCCAAAGTGAGAGGAAGAATTCTCTTCTAGTTTATACAAAATTTATTTCATGCTATCTGAAATTGTGGTTCTCTTGATATCCTGCATTGCCTTAAACTCCTGCTACAAATATCAATAAACTGTGAGAAAAAACCTTTTTTTCCAGGAGTCATTGGAAGGTCAAGTTAATGAACAAAGACTAAGCATTTAACTGCATACAATGAAAATATTGAATATTGTCATAATTCAGGGAATATAATTGCACAGGTTCTAGACCCATTTTGACATCCCACAGATGTATATCTTCTCATGCATCTCCATTTTTGCTAAAGTATTCTGATTTCTCTTTTTTTATTGTGCATCTTCAGTTTGCCACAACTTAAAAATGAGACATAGTTACATGTCCCCAATTGATATTTTAGGATTTCAAAAGAGCATAAAGTTTACTGGATGGCAGGCTGTGCTGAAAAGAAGAGTGTGTATAATTAAAAATAATTTGTGTTCTAAAATTTGTTCCAGGTCCACAACTGTAACTCTTTTTAATTTTAAGAAGCTATATTTGGAGGGAGGGATGTCGATGTGGTAAAATGTAACACAGCAGTTTCCTATCATGTATACATTATGCTGAGGAAAGTGAGGCATGTTAATTATAAAATATAGCTACAATCCAAACTCTTTTGAGATTTGTTGTGAAAAGTTCTGTTTTTTGAAAATATGAGGCAAATAAGTTGAATGTCTCATGATTGTGGCTGGCTCAGATTCTTTACTAACTTAGATCCGAAGAAAAGAAAACATTTACAAAAATCTCTTCATTGGTACTTCCTTTCATTTGCAGGCTTTATGACCAGCCCCTGCTAAGTAGGTCTTCACATTCGAAGAAAGAGAAAAACAATAACTTCCAAAGACAACTGTGTCAAGATTTTGGTGCTCATGATTATTCTGCCAGAGTAGATTCTGAAACAATAGGAATGGCTTCAGCCTCCGTCTTGCTTGAAGGTAAAAAGTGGTTGAACAAAGAAGGATTAGAGGATATGAGGAGTAACAAAGAGGGAACCGTAAAACCTCTCGATGACTACAGAAGACAAAGTTCTGACAAATATTTGAAACAACCAATTGCATTTGGACAATGTGAGCCTGATATAAATAATAAAGAAAGGCCGCTTCAAGATGTGTGTTCAGGAAGGCAAAACATCGTGGCTTCCCATGTTAAGAATAAAGCCCAAACTTTCCCAAGATTTATTTCATCAGAGATTTCGAATTATGTTGAAATTCCTGCTGTAGGCAGCAGTGAACAGTATAAAGGAAATCCTGAGTTGGAATCTCTGAAACAGTCTGACCCAACAGCTAGGCCCAAGTCTGGCAGACCCCTGAAGCCTCCTTCGTATGAATTTCATCAACAGAGTAGGGGAATTGTGGAAAGCAACCCACCACAGGATGGACAGCAAAAACCCAAAACCATTTTCTATGTGACCAGAGTTGAAGAATCTAGCTTAGAGCCCCCGTTGTACATACCCCCTCCATCTTACAAATCTCCTAGTGAGCAAAGTAACAATCAACCTGCACCTGACTCCAATGAGCAGTCCTTTGAGGTAATACAAAATGTAGAGGAGAGTACTTGTAGTAGTTCCGAGTCTTCAATTGATCAGCTACAAATGGAAGACGAAGAAAAGAGTTTGCATAGTAATGCACAGGTGGGGTTTCTGGAGAAACACCTATCTTCTGTTCAATATATTCCTTTCAATGACCCTCGAATACGGCACATTAAAGTAATACATCCAGGTGACTTTCAGGTGGAGGATCAAGCAGAGGGTGCAAATAATACTAGTATCGTCAATAAAAATCATGTGGACCAGGAGTTCAAAAATTCAGCTCTTGATCAGAACAGTTGTGCCTTGTCCACCCAAAGAGGCTTTTATGACACAGGCAACGGGATAAACTTTGAATATCCCAAAGCAAGGCAATCGTCTCAAAGCTCAGGTGCAATACTAATATCCCCTGAAATTTGTACGAAAGTGAAAACCTTTCCTTTCCAAGGAAAAAATCACTTAAATAAAAAAACGAACGAAACTATGTTTTGTTTGGTGTCTGTACCTTCTCAATCTGAACCAAACATTCCAGTTTCGGGTAGAGTACAGGGTGCCAGTGGGGAGGATAAATCTGAGAGCAATAGAGATCTAAAAGAACAGAGTTTCCTGAGTATGTCTTCTACTGATTTAGAGCTGCAAGCCCTTACAGGAAACATGATCAATAAAGATGTGTCAGAGAAACAAGATTTTCAGAGAGCAGAGTTCAAACAAATGCACAATCTCAGCTCCAAGAAGTCTCCTAAGCACAAAGAGCTTGGGTGTTTTGGCTCCTGGACATCCAATGAGTATAAAGACCCGGAAACACAAACTAGTTTCAAAGAACAACCCAAAGCTCGGCCTTTCCATGGGTCACAGCTGCCTCTCTATGGGTCATATCTGAAAAAAACAAGCACACTGACCAATGGCCACTTCTTAAAGTATGGTCCATCTACTACAGAATCGGCACCAAGTAGTTTACCTGCTGATAACAGGAACAATAGACCAATCCCTCCCCCTAGGAAAGCTCCGCTTAGCAAGCCCAATGGCCACGTCTTGTTAAAGCATGGTCCATCTACTACAAAATCGGCACCAAGTAGTTTACCTGCTGATAACAGGAACAATAGACCAATCCCTCCCCCTAGGAAAGCTCCGCTTAACAAGCCCACCAAACCTGAGTGTCCTAAGACTCTAGTCAATCCCAAAACAGGCCAGAATGAGGTTGGTACTTCATCCACAGGGCTCCCCAGGCAGAAAAATGAACCCAGTTTTGCCCCTAAGGAAGAAAGGAAATCACCTTGCAGTATCAAAGAAGCTTTTGGGCAGTTTCTCTTAAAGCCTGTGGGTCGGCGACCATGGGATGCAATCAGCGAACTGGAAAGTTTTAACCAGGAAATTCAAAAGCAAGAGGACAGGGATGATGGTGGTAAAGAGAATGAGGGAAAGTATGAGAGAGAGGAGGAGGAGGAGAAAAAAATGAAAAAAGCAGAGGAAAAAGCATCTAAAACCGATGAAGCCAGCCAAGACCACAGATGTAGCATCCAGACAAAAAAGGCAAAAGTAGCCAGTCCCTTGTTTAAAAAGGGAACCAATAAAAGTAAACATGAAAGTGAAAATATTTCTAAACCCACAGTTTCAAGAGCTGTACTTAGTGAACTTAGAAATGTTAGATCAGAGCCAAGAGAATTGGATAAAACAGTAAAGAAAACGAAAGGAAACATAAATCAAAGACATGATAATACAAGAAAGATTATTAAACTAGCTATCCGTCTGCCTCCAGTGAAACCAAACATTTCAGGTTGCTCAGACAGTGCAAAGTCTAAACTATTCAACACCCTTAATACTAGGGAAGCCAATGCTGAAAACCATAACAATAAAGATTTGGATAAGCTGAAAATGGCAGCAGGCAAATATATCCCTACTTTAGAAACGGCATCTGTAGCACCATTATCTTTTAAAAAAAGGAACCAAGGGCATTCTGACCCAAATCTGAGATCTGTTGACCTGGATGGCAATGGAGGAACAAGCATTTCTTCTACAAAGAAGATTCCATCCAATGAATCCCTTCATACAAGAGCATCTAGGATCCTGGGCATAGAGGTAGCTGTGGAATCTCTAACCACTGATAACAAAACTCTTCCTCCTAAAAATTCTGATAAAATGGCACAGAGCAATCAATTGCCAAGCAAAAATATACCGAGGGCTGAGATGACAACTGGTATAGCTTCTTCCAAAGGAAAGCCAAAAAGCACTTTCATTGGAGAAAGCGTCTTAGGATCAGTGAAGGACCAGCATAGTGGTGGAAAAAAGTTGACCCAGTGTTCTCAGCAGCATCCTGACCTTAGTAAACACCAAGCAGGGCATGCTCAATCTCTTAGAGCCGCTGTGCCTCCACTTGACGAAAGAAAATCACTCCCATCAAACGTAGAAAAGAAAAATAGACGTAATTCAAAGATAACTGTGATCAGGCAAGGCCAAGTGGCCTCGGCTGCAAACCGAGCAGCCTTGGATCGCATGGCGCGGATGAAAGAAGTCCATTCAGTTTCTCGTATGAGACTTCTCAGTACAAAGAATGAGAAATCTGGTGAGGATAGAGAGGAAGAAAAGGAACCAGGAGGGAAACGCAATGATTCTGCTGTTGGCCACACTGAAACCCCTCGCAGACTGTCCCAAGGCAGTTGTGTTTCCAAGCATGTAATCTCACTGAATGAGAAGGAACATTTAGGCAATAGGACTACAAAGAAGCATGAAAGAGATTTACCTAGCTCAGGTAAGATACATTTTTCTCCAGGATTTGTATTGGGAGATGCATACATATTTTCCCAGAAGGGTCTTAAAAAGAAAATGCAATTTCCAATTTGAATCTTAGGTCTGAATTCTGCAGATGGAATTTGTTTTGGCAGGGAAAAAGAAGATAGACAATAGTTAGATGGGTACCTTACCAGATAAACCAGCTGTTTGGGGTTTGGGGTTTTTTTTTTTTTTTTACAGGTACAGTATACACCATTATAAATGCCCTAGAGTGAAAGATGCTGTAATCCTGAAGGAATTTGCTATCTTCTTTTCCACATGCCCAGTCTTATGTTTTTAACTTAAATAACTTCTGGTTCTGCTTCAATGCTCACCCATCATGATTTCCAGAAATGAAGAGAGAGAAATAAATGTTTGGATCATCTGGGGCTTCATTTAAAGCAAAAACAGTTGCCCACATGCTGAATGTGAAATCTCATAAAAACCAGGTTCTCCATTTTCATATTTTTGCGGAGTTGTTAAGTTGCCTTCAGACTCTCTGTAAATGTCTAAAAGCTGAAGGTTCTTATGGAGCCATTTTTCCAAATGGTTCTGTACCATATAGTTTTGTTTCTTTTCATTATTGCTTATTTCAACAGTGGTTTCATTTTACTTTTGAGCAGGGGAATCAGTTAATTTAGATTAGTTCTTTTATTTATTTAGTGCAGCGGTCCCCAAACTACAGCCCGCGGGCCGCATGCGGCCCACTGAGGCCATTTATTCGGCCCGCGGGTGAGTCACAGGAGCACATCTAATTTTCCATGAATAAAATGTGGTATTTTGTTAGTAACTAATATCAATCATCAAAAAAGTTGCAAAAGTTTTTTTTTCTAATTTTGTCATCCAGTTACATTCATTTTCTTTTAATTAAATTCCCTCCTCAAAAAAGTACACCAATTATATTTCTAACTTATTAACCATTATGCCAAAGTGCTTCCTTCTTTCTTTATACATTTTTCTATAAGCCAAGAAAACCTTGTGTAGCCAATCAGATGTTAACAAAAGAAAATTAAAAACAAAACATAAACTTATATGAATTTCAGACTTCTTCCCCCCCTCTAAATAGTACATTCCCATTTTGTTTTTTACTTTAAAATAAGGTATGTGCATTGTGCATAGGGATTTGTTCATAGGTTTTTTTTATAGTCTGGCCCTCCAACAGTCCGAGGGACAGTGAACTGGCCCCCAGTGTAAAAAGTTTGGGGACCCCTGATTTAGTGTATAAGAATTGCTTTAATCTGATCTTCCATCATTCGGAGCAAGATGAACAAACATCACAGAGAAGATGGGAGGTGGAATCTTAACATTCCTGGCAGACAACATATTGGGGAGGACGCCTTAGAAATTTTGTTGTTTATTAGTCAGATATTCCATTTGGGGTTTGAACAAAGGTGAGGGATTCCAGTTATATGAGGGAGGGTGAGATTGAGAGCAAGATTCAAAACTGTGCTCCAAACAGGATGTTTTAATGACATGAGCTTTAATTAATTTTCTTAACATCTTTAGAATCTGTTAGGTAAAGCATATCCACAGGTGATCTAAAATATGGGGTGAGTTTTTCTTTCTCCCCAAATGATGATCCTGTTACAAAGACATTTATATTTCTAAGGAATGACTTCTAAGATAACTATAAAAAGTAACTATAATTTTAGAATGAGGCAGATAGCTTCCAGAAAAGCCACAATGCAGAGATTGTGAATGTGTTTTAAAATTTTCTGGATCCTTTAAGTGCTTTTCCATTCTTCTATCCTTATTAGCAGGCAAACTTTAATTGATATTTCTTTGTTGACATTTCTTAGTGGTAAAATGAAAGCATATGTATTTAGTTTGTCAACAAATTGCTTTAGTATAAAACTTTTCGCAATTTTAATTTGGCTGTCTAGTACAAACAGAATATAGAAGCATAAGAAATAATAAAAATCCTGTATAGATATAATTGTTATGAATTACTAGTACTAATAACCATGCTCGCTTCCTATTTTACAGAGGTCTATGATCCGAGCCAGGTTGAAAGGGTGTGATACAAAAAGAGCTGGATTTCAAGAGTTTTCAAATCTTTGTGAGGCATTTTGCTAAGTGGCACCATGTGGAAATATCCTTATGCCTCCGTGTTTAGAGTGTGTTGGGAAAACATCGTACCTGCTAGAGAAGAAAAAACAAGTCTTTGCAGAGAATGTATGCTTTCTGGAAACATACATTCCACTTTCATGGAAGAAAGTGGGATGTCCTTAATCTGGAACCACCTGTTTTTCAAAGCATTAAGATTTAATGGCTCTACTTGGCATGGGTTGGCCATTTTAAAACTGAATTGAATACTGTTCAGTCAGAATGGTAAACAGAATTTTTGGGAGGGGCTCAGGGAAACGGTTGCTTATTCCTCTGTAAAAAATGTAAACAGGAGAGATTAACAAAATTATTTTTTTCCAGAAACAATGTGAATTCCTAAGTTAAATATCCAAACTTTTGAACTCTCAGCCTTGTTGGACATAAAATGGGTTGCAAGAAAACCACTGTTGCCTTTCTGTTCAAGGGGATGCCTGAGAACAGGACTGAATGCCAAATGTCTAACTCTGAAATCACTTGGGACTTGGTGTAAAACAGCTTTGAGTGGAACTTTTTCCTTCTTGCATGTCAAGACAATGCAGACAAATGTACCCTTGGAGGAGGTGAACCCAAAATACGCCAGATCATTTTGCCGCCTCTGACCTCTGATCAAGTCAAACCAGGATCAGCTCCATTTTGACTGCTGTTCTGCCTTCACTGTTGTGTAGTTCATTCTGTTTCCTTTTTCCTTTTCGTAGTTTTGGCTCAACATTCATTGCACCACCAGCTTGCTTGTTTGCTACAGCACACATCCTTTTCTAATCCAAGCAATACTTTTGCAAAATGTGACATTCATTTTCTATCATGTGGGCAGTTTACCAATTCTTTCATTGGTAAGGCCTCTTCCCACCTCATTCCTGCTCTTCTAGGTGAAACTACTTAAGAAGAATTTATTTCTGCATCTTCTACACATTCTACATTAGCGCCTCTCTACAGCTGCCATGCTGTGTATTATAATATTTGTTTATGTGTATATAAATAGTGTTATAAAGGAGGTACCTAAACCTAGAGGGGCTAAATTTTCTTATTGCTTGGATTGGTCCTTTTAGATGAGGATGTTGCTGGTGTTGGTTCAATCGATTAATTTCCACCAAGTTAATTTCCAAAACTTAAAAAGATCAGTTTAATATGTTTGCATCCTTAAGTATGTAAATTTTGTTTGTAGTGATGCAAATCCTTGTACTACATATGTACCCATCAATAGAAATAGGAATCTTTTGCCAGTATTTAATTCTTGGAGAAAATCTGGGACCATCCCTATATAATAACAAGGAGATACTGCTTCTTTTCACTTGCCGTTATGGCAACTCTAGCAATAAGCAACAAAAGAATATGTAATTTCAATCATTGAGGCTCAGTGACATCTTTATGATGTTGTGATTTGTGCCTATATTTGAAACTCTTGAGCCTGATTTGTAAGCACCCATCTTGGTACAGAAATTCAAAAAATTGCCCACCTTCATATTTGAATGTTATATTTATACCTGTTTTGTTTAAGGGAAATCGTATAGGATCCATACTTGTAAGCACACAAAAAAGTTATTTTTGTCACTTAAAAATATGTTTCTTTGGATTTAGGGAAAAAGCTTATCCATTTTTCCAGGAGTAATAACAATTACTCAGTATTTATGTATCTAATTTGCCTGTTATTCTTGTTATTTGCTAATATACGTCTGGATATAATAGTATTCGTGCCTGCCTGTTTTGTGTCTTTTTGTTATTCTATCAGGACCATGTTAACCTATTAAGTATTTTAGATTAATAGGTAACATACAGGTGAGATACAGAGACAGACAGACACACACACATTCACCCACAAAAACTTATTTGACAAAATAGACTGCTTTTCACCCCCCCAGCAGCTATAATCCCTTATTGATAACTTAGCTAAGAAATTTATCTAATATTTAAAATGTATTATACATTAAGAAAAATAATGTATAGTTTCTTACTTAGATTTCTTTCAATTCTATTTCACACTTCCAGCAGTTAAAAGATACCAGGGTTTTTTTTACTTCTAACCAGATTTTAGCTATTTAAAGGAAGGATCCTAGATATTTCCACTTTTTGATGCTTTGGAAACAATTGACATGGATACATTATCCATTGTCATTCAGGTGCTAAGTGCTAAGTCTGTACACAAGGTATATTCACAAACATTATTCAGCTTGCATCCAATGCATTTTATTTGTTTTTATTTTATTTATTTATTGGATTTGTATGTCGCCCCTCTCCGGAGACTCGGGGTGGCTAACAGCAATAACAAGACAACATACAATAATAATCCAATACTAAAAACAATTTAAAACCCATTATTATAAAAACCAAACATACATACAGACATACCATGCATAAAATTGTAAAGGCCTAGGGGGAAAGAGTATCTCAATTCCCCCATGCCTGGTGGCAGAGGTGGGTTTTAAGAAGCTTACGAAAGGCAAGGAGGGTGGGGGCAATTCTAAACTCTGGGGGGAGTTGGTTCCAGAGGGCCGGGGCTGCCACAGAGAAGGCTCTTCCCCTGGGTCCTGCCAAGCAGCATTGTTTAGTTGACGGGACCCGGAGAAGACCCACACTGTGGGACCTAACTGGTCGCTGGGATTCATGCAGCAGAAGGCGGTCCTTGAGGTATTCTGGTCCGGTGACATGAAGGGCTTTATAGGTCATAACCAACACTTTGAATTGTGACTGGAAACTGATCGGCAACCAATGCAGACTGCGGAGTGTTGGTGTAACATGGGCATATTTGGGAAAGCCCATGATTGCTCTCGTAGCTGCATTCTGCACGATCTGAAGTTTCCAAACACTTTTCAAAGGTAGCCCCATGTAGAGAGCATTACAGTAGTCGAGCCTCGAGGTGATGAGGGCATGAGTGAATGTGAGCAGTGACTCCCGGTCCAAATAGGGCTGCAACTGCTAGCTGGAGAAATATGGGAGCAGAAGTCCACACGTCTTAAAGATGTTGATGTTGGAAAATTATTTTACTGGGAACAGAAATTTATAATACAGTTATTATAGGTAGTACTCACATAATAATGACTGATCGCTTTATAAATGTATAAAGGCCAGAGAATGAGTGTTTTTCAGCCTACAAAGCATCTCTGGCTACTGAAAAGACCCCGTTGTCATAAGAATACATATGGGGTAGCTTTACAACTGGTTGTGGTATTCTGCAGTCACATGATTGTGACTTACGTCTTTGATTAGTCTCCTGCAAAAAGACATCCGTTCAAACAAATGGGTTCTCTTAATGAGTATCACATTTACTTAATTGCCACTGTGAAAAAAATGAAAACTTGCTTCTTGGTGTATCTTGGTTTAGGACTATAACAACTTATCACTTCTAGGCTCAATTAAAATCATATGCTGAGAACTATTTGTACAAGGTGAATAGTAGACATGTTTGCTTGTTCATTTTAAGTAGCCCAAACCCAAGGAAATTAAGTTACTGAAAATAAGTTACAAAATAAACTCTTTTAACAATCAGTTGATCAGAGAAGTAACCAATTCTAATCATGGAGTAATTCTCAACTATTAATGATAAGGCTTATTCCCTAAAAAACAATAAGTATTTATTTTTATTTATTATTTATTTATTGGATTTGTATGCCGCCCCTCTCCGTAGACTCGGGGCGGCTAACAACAGTAATAAAAAACATCATGTAAATCCAATACTAAAAACAACTAAAAAACCCTTATTATAAAACTAAACATCCATACAAACAAACATACCATGCATAAATTGTAAAGGCCTAGGGGGAAAGAATATCTCAATTCTTTTCAAAGGTAGCCCCATGTAGAGAGCATTACAGTAGTCGAGCCTCGAGGTGATGAGGGCATGAGTGACTGTGAGCAGTGACTCCCGGTCCAAATAGGGCCACAACTGGTGCACCAGGCGAACCTGGGCGAACATCCCCCTCGCCATAGCTGAAAGTTGTTTCTCTCATGTGAGCTGTGGATCGAGGAGGACGCCCAAGTTGCGGACCCTCTCCAAGGGGGTCAATATTCCCCCCCCCCAGGGTGATGGACGGACAGATGGAATTGTCCTTGGGAGGCAAAACCCACAGCCACTCCGTCTTATCAGGGTTGAGTTTGAGTCTGTTGACACCCATCCAGGCCCCAACAGCCTCCAGACACCGGCACATCACTTCCACTGCTTCGTTGACTGGACATGGGGTGGAGATGTAAAGCTGGGTATCATCAGCGTATTGATGATACCTCACCACATGCCCTTGTACTTGTGACTTACTGTAGTACAGACTTAATTAAAGGAAGCATCCATGAAAGGGCCATCAGACATAATTTGGGGAAGAACTTACTCTTCACTGTCTTTGATATTGTTTATGCATTTAAAACAACATAGAGTTTATTTATGTTCATATTAACTGCCAATTTCCCCCAGAAGAAAGGATAATTTGCAATCCATACCATGTAGGTGAAAGAAAAAAAAGTACACTCCCCTTTTCTTTTTCTGGTATTTATCCCCCATGAAATGCAGCTTTCTTGAATCTAACAGGCTTTGCATTATGTCACAAGAACCAGAAAAGTAGTCCAATCATGTCAACAGGATGCCAGTTTACATTTTCCTTGCTGCTTTGCACAGGAAAATAAAAGCAAATTTTGGAAAGGGTCTGAGAAGGGTATATTTTAATTAGATTCCAGGATTTTGCCCAGATATTGGCATAAGATCACATATCTTGATCCGTACAACTCGCCGCTTAATCTCATAATTTCAGCTCTTGAGATTTGCAGGATGTGCTGAAAATAATACCATAAAGTTTAATGTTTTCTTGATAGAATTTTGAATTATTTTTTTTTGTTGAGAGGCAATAAAGTCATGACTGTTAGTTCATCAAGCTTTTATGTACATAGAGCAGGTAATATTTATAACATAAGACAAATTCTTGTAACCTTTCAGCATCTCCCCTTAATTTCTACTACTCAAAGTATGGGGGCAGGGATGATACAATAATCCTACTGAGAATAATTCTTCCTTCTCATGTTCTTGTAAAGAAAATATTCTGGTTCATATTTAGCAAAACAATCATATATTGGGAATAGAAAGATTGTCAGTGATGCTTAGTCTTCAAAGATAAAGGAACTGAACTCAAATGTCTAGTATCTAAGTGGACTATCCATAAATACTGGTGAAATGTCTACAGCCATTAAAGAAAACCAGATGCATCTTATTGCGTATTGCTTTTACGTTTTCAATTATCGGTTAGTCCTCTCTACAAGGGAGTGGAACAAATCTAAATTCCTTTGGTTTTCAGTCCATTAGGAAAGTTCTGTCCTATGAAACAGCCTCCCACCCATTGTGTGAAATATATTGGCAACATTATTAGAATTATCACAGCAAAGGGGCTGGGGAACAATTGAGCAAACACCATATTTTAAAAAGGAAATTATATGGCAGAAATTAGGAATAAATGGCATTCACCAACCAAGAAAATCAGAATAAGATTGTGTTTATGAAACCAATTAGGAATTTTTCCATCCTGGACAGCAAACAAGCCCAAACAAAAACAACCCCCCCCCCAAAAAAAAAAAACATTGGTAGCAACAACTAGATTAAGAATGTGGATGTCAGTCTCTGTACTTGTATCTTGAAGCAAAACAAGCTATTTTCTTTCATAAGGGACAATTTTCACATAGGTGGTACTGTTTTTCATTGTCAAAAAGAATGGCGATACACTGCTCAGCAGTAGTAACTGTGAGAGGGATCTTGGAGTCCTAGTGGACAACCATTTAAATATGAGCCAGTAGTGTGCAGCAGCTGCCAAAAACCCCAACACAGTTCTAGGCTGCATCAACAGAGGGATAGAATCAAGATCACGTGAAGTGTTAATACCACATTATAAGGCCTTGGTAAGGCCACACTTGGAATACTGCATTCAGTTTTGGTCTCAACCATGCAAAAAGGACATTGAGACTCTAGAAAAAGTGCAGAGAAGAGCAACAAACGTGATTAGGGGACTGGAGGGTAAAACATATGAAGAACGGTTGCAGGAACTGGGCATGGCTAGTTTAATGAAAAAAAGGAGCAGGGGAGACATGATAGCAGTATTCCAGTACCTCAGGGGTTGCCACAAAGAAGAAGGAGTCAACCTCTTCTCCAAAGCACCTGAGGGTAGAACAAGAAGCAATGGGTGGGAATTAAACAAGGAGAGAAGTAACTTAGAACTCAGGAGAAATTTCCTGACAGAACGGTTGATCAGCGGAACAGCTTGCCTCGAGAAGTTGTGAATGCTCCAACACTGGACGTTTTTAAGCAGATGTTGGATAAACATTTGTCTGAAGTAGTCTAGGGTTTCCTTCCTAAGCAGAGGGTTGGACTAGAAGACCTCTAAGGTCCCTTCCAACTCATTATTATTATTATTATTATTATTATTATTATTATTATTATTATTATTATTTATATTGTTATTATTATTATCATTATTATCATTATCA